>NC_087212.1:17496108-17516108 GCF_015104395.2 Macrobrachium nipponense
CATGTACAGAATATATCAACATCTGTTGACAACAAACAGCGAGATACTGTTAATTCAATATGAAGTTTATGAATCGAGTACGTTGGTTTACAAAGATTCACAGCATGTACAATCATCTCGTGTAATATCATCTGCTTAAGCGGATTATACCATCGCAGTTAATCGTGATGGAGCTCCCTCTCTCGCTATCCATTACACACCACACACATACGAACACACACACACACACACACACGTTCACTCTACGAAAGTGAAACTAAACACTGGAATGGATGACCGAATGAAAAAACAGACGCCGTTGGCACATAAATCCCTTCAGTATCAATTAGACATGGCGTGGGGGCTAGCTACCTCGTCCCATAAATAAATCATGAATATAAGAAGATTAACACCTTCAGGGGAAACAATATACGGTAGAAAAAAGAATATTATATATATATATATATATATATATATATATATATATATATACGTATATATAATACACACACACATATATATACATACGTATATATATATATATATATATATATATATATATATATATATATATATATATGTACACAAACACACAGGAACACACGCACACACGTACCCGCGCACACAAATACTATACATAATTCAATATATATACATATATATATAAAATACATTAAATATACATACACACTAAATACATATATATGTTATATGTGTGTATTAATTACGTATTATGCGTCTAATTTTAATCGCTATACTAGAACGACACGTCTTTGGAATATCAGTGCTCTGAGAAAATATCATAATTTAATTGTACATATTCATTTTATTTCGCAAAAAACAGGTGATATAGATAATATGGAAAGCTACACTATACATTATTAATATATTTACTAAAATCTCTCTCTCCCTCTCAGGAACGGCTACTGAGAAACCATATCTTGAGGTTACTGAGAAAGAAAAAATTTGCTTTATTAAAACCAGTTGACCAATTAAATTAAATAGAATAACTTTTTATGATTTTATATACTATATATAAATATATATATATATATATATATATATATATATATATATATATATATATATATATATATATATTATAGAGAGAGAGAGAGAGAGAGAGAGAGAGAGAGAGAGAGAATTTTGTAAAATCATATTAGTAGGTAACATAAGTTTACGTATTGTTACGGCTGACAGGGTTGATTCACTCTGATAATAGGGGAGAGCATGCTTCTGACATTTTCAGTGATTAACCTGGTAAATAAATTTTAATAATAATAATAATAATAATAATAATAATAATAATAATAATAATAATAATAATAATATTGTATAGAGTCTTCTCTATTTTCCTTATTAAGGATTTCTCAATGTTGCTGAAACTGGCAGGCAACGTGCCATAGGGGATCGTCAAATCCAGTGTAGTCATATTGAATTATCTTTATTACTGCTATATACATATAGTACTGTTACAAGTCTCTCTCTCTCTCTCTCTCTCTCTCTCTGACGTTTCGCCCAGATCTGCCAGGGCATGGTCACAGCGAAGGTTGCTGGAGGACTGAATCTTAGTGGTTGTTTGTTGTTTTTGATTAAGCTGACCTTGTGTCAGCACGGGCTCTTGCTCACAGAGCAGCCCGTAAACACTTAGTGGTGAGTCCTTCGCTATATATCATGGTCGTGCGGGCGCTCACGGATGCTCCTGCAGGACCCGGAGGGTGCTCGACTTTTCATTGGCTGGCGGTCCTGCAGGAGCATCCGTGAGCGCCCGCACGACCATGATATATAGCGAAGGACTCACCACTAAGATCTACGGGCTGCTCTGTGAGCAAGAGCCCGTGCTGGCATAAAGCCAGCTTAATCATTAACAACAACCACTAAGATTCAGTCCTCCAGCAACCATCGCTGTGACCATGCCCTGGCAGATCTGGGCGAAACGTCAGAGAGAGAGAGAGAGAGAGAAGAGAGAGACGAGATAGAGAGAGAGAGAGAGAGAGAGAGAGAGAGAGAAACTTGTAACAGTAGTATATGTATATAGCAGTAATAAAGATAATTCAATATGACTACACTGGATTTGACGATCCCCTTTGGCACGTTGCTTGCCAGTTTCAGCAACATTGAGAAATCCTTAATAAGGAAAATAGAGAAGACTCTATACAAAATTAATGGAGCTGATGCAGCAATCCTTTTCAACAAGACTTGTTTAAAAGAGGGTCTACTCCCAAAATAATAATAATAAAAATAATAATAATAATAAATACACCATTCCAACAGGCAGACTAATAAGCACACAAAATATTAATAGCATTTCCTCACGATATAACAAGTTAAAAACTCAACACAATCCTTTAAAGCGAAATATTGCCTTTAACAGGACCCTTAAGAAATAAAACTAAAAATAATAATCGAAACTCAATATGAGCTGCTGCTAATTTCATGTAACAAAGCGAAAGCAAAGTTACAAGAGCAAATGCAATTTTTTCGTGAGTTCTTTCCAAGTATGATTAACACATGTTAATTGCACACTGGTCTGACCTTAAAAAATCTTTATTTCTTTCCCAATTCCTTTAATTGACCGTTAAAACCATGATGAGTATGTTCGTGGCAGTAGCAAAAAATAGCTTAAAGCACAGGCTTTTTTTAAATT
This sequence comes from Macrobrachium nipponense, assembly GCF_015104395.2. NCBI lineage: Eukaryota > Metazoa > Arthropoda > Malacostraca > Decapoda > Palaemonidae > Macrobrachium > Macrobrachium nipponense. The sequence goes on from NC_087212.1 coordinate 17,498,735, forward strand.
CTTTTTTTTTTACAGTTAAGCAATGACGCGGTAACCGAGGAATGTTAATCACAACGCTAGCTGAAAGTTGTCATTCATGTAGCGCCGGGGAAAAAGAGAGGGAGACCATTCTGACGTTTTAAGTATTCATCACTTTGAACAAAATCGTTCCACCGGATTTTACGGACGATTCCCTCAGCTCAAAAGACAAACTAAAAACTTTGACATATTGAAACTATTCTCAAGTTACCTGACCCATGAAGAATAAAATTCAGATAATTCAAGTGAAGCACAGCTGTACATTTTCAATAAAAACTGGACAGGAATTCAGTCACAAAAGAAAAAAAAATCTCTACAAGAACGCATTATCATATCATAAAAGGTCAAAAGTACAATTAGTGAAAACACACACACAAAAAAACCATGACGTTCACCGTTACGTCATTAGATAAATGTACCATGACAAATGTACAAGACCCTTGTTTTTCGGTTAAACTGCGTCTGAAAACTCTATATATATATATATATATATATATATATATATATATATATATATATATATATATATATATATATATATATATAAATTATTACTATTTTGTGCACGTTTTAAAAATAAATTCAATGAGCCCCATAACATCAGTCTTTGTTTTTTCCTTTCAAAAATACAAAAATATGAAGGCGTACAAGAAATCAAAAGTGTTCCATTAAGAGAATGGATGCCATGAATGCAATAGCTTGTAAAAAGAACTGACAACGAAAAAGTCTATGAACAAAAAGTGTATGCATATATAGATATAGATATAGATATAGATATATATATATATATATATATATATATATATATATATATATATATATATATATATTATGTGTTTGCACAAATATTAACCCACAAGTACCACTTGAAAATTTCGTAAAGTTGTTCCCAAAGTGTCGTGAATTCGTTATGTGATATTTACGGGAGTAAAAAAATTCATGCGTATTTATGTGTATACATACATACACGTGTGCATAAGAGAAAATGAATGAGAAAAAAAAAGTACAAAAAGCGGTACGGAATATTTACAGCTTTCCACATCATGAAAGCAAATATCGCCTTCTCAAAAGGAGGAGAAGAAGACGAAGAAGAAGAAAAAAACCTGCCGATCCAAACAGCGAGATAACTCAGGACCCCATGAGGAGCACGAGTTGAAAACCTGAATTAATCCTGAATGGCAGAGGTCAGGCGCCTAAGATACGAGCAAACATAAACAATTATCTTTTAAAAGATAAAACTTGTTTCAGTTAATGATTCTTAAACCGTATGCCCGTCGTTCACCAATAGTGATGTACATCTTGCAATATATACACATATATATATATATATATATATATATATATATATATATATATATATATATATATATATATATATATCTGTGTGCAACAAAATGAACCATCATCTTCCCACTTACAATTTTATTTAACAAACTCTGGTCGTTGCATTACTTTTCCTTCCTTTTCAAACTATCTTATTTCACAAACATGCAGAATGTTTAGGTCAACAATACCTATCCTTATTCTTATAATCACATTCAAATGTAGGCTTCTGAAAGTCATAGTTGCCTCTACTATACCTTCACACATACATACATACATACATACATACATACATACATACATACATACATACATCATACATACATACATACATACATACATACATAAATGTACCCATATTCCCACACACTCACGTAAGTAGTATCGTGACCAAAACATATTACACGACAGTTTTTTTTTTACCGATAGTGAAGAGACGCTGTAGAGGTTCTTCAAAGAGCATGGAAGTGAATATAAGAGGGAGAAGCTACAAAAAAGACCACGGGGGTAACTGGAAGCAACGAAGATGGACCAATTTATATACTTACTGATTAATGGATGGACGACGTTGACTGGTGGTACACCGAGCTGGAATCTGGTGTACCGATGATGTTTGGATGACAGAAGAGGCGACTCAAAAATAAGTGAAAAAAGCAAAGTAGCCTGGTATCGGCAAAAGTTACGAAGATATCAAGGTATATGGAAGATATAAGGAATGCCTATTGGAGTAAAAGGTGGACGGATGAGCGAGCTCTTATCTACAGCTACGATTAAATAAAAAAAAAAAGTGGAAGCAGTTGAAATATATTTGGTATGTAGCACTATGGAATGAGAATAGGCGAATGGTAAAAAAAAGAAAGTACAATGAAAATACTTAAAAAAAAGAAAAAAGAATAATCTGTGGGTTTTAATGTGGCCTGGTCCGTAGTAAGAGTGAAGAACTATAGGTTGGTGAAGTGTATGATTCTAGGGAGAGGAAACTAACCCCTAAAGGATGGATAAAGGAAGTGATGATTCAAAAGAACATTTTTAAAAAATCATCACACAAAAAGTGTAATTATAAGATTAATACGCGTGCAACCCTGTGTGTGTGTGTGTGTCACCTCAGTCACTTCTCTACTGTCACGTGTCCTTTGGGGTTTCGATGAAACAATGCCAGAAAGACCAAGATCACCGCATTTAAGCCCTAAACACCGCACGCATATAGATAACACTTTCAATTTAAACATTCTTTTTTAAGATACTGAAGTTGCCATCAGAGTGCGACAGCGAACCCAATACAACGTTTTGGATACTCTAAAAATGTAAACAAACTACTAATAAATTAATGGTGGCGTGATTTGAAAATTAACCGGGTATATAAAGAAAAACTTATATATATATAAATACATATACATACATAAACACACACATACATACATATACACACATAGATATATATATACATACATATACATATATATATATACATATTTACATATATATATATATTTAATATATTATACAGTTTATATATATATATAGATATCCACATATATAATTAGAAGGTATATATATATATATATATATATATAAAGCTAAAATATAAAAAAATTATATATTCTATATAATATATATTATATAATATGTGTGGCATTTGGAAATTTCCGCTAATGAATGGTGTTGTTAAAAAGTGCCGGACCGTGACTGATCCCCTCCGTTGAAAACTTCCACTAAATCAGCCTCTTCGTTCATTTAGTAAAAACATATACTAATCCCCCCCCCCACCCACACACACACACCACACACACACACACACACACACACACATATATATATATATATATATATATATATATATATATATATATATATATATATATACGAGAGAGAGTTGTGCCTATGCGTACAATGTGTGCATACGTAATATAGCGATTTACTCATAATAAACAGAAAACCAGATTAAAAGTCGAAAGGCTGTTTCAGATAAGGATCTCATACAGATGCCGTCGTGCTGTTATCTAGACTCTTAAGGCGATTAGATCTTGGCAGCGAATCCTCATTCATCTATGCCAAAGAACTTGGAAGTTGCTTCACCAGTTAAATTACTTAATCATCTAATCATTCACTGCCCGAGTTACCCAGCCGACAGATGATTTTTTGATATATACAAATTAAACTGCTTTATGTAGTGGTTTTCTAAACGCATATCAGTTACATCAACGGCGCATAATTCTCCAGCTCCTCCTCTCGCGTTTTCTCAACCTGTTCTCCCATTCAGCTCGATGGCAATGAATCCAACTGCTTTCTTCTGCTTTCTGCTGCAGACCTCTCTTGAATGATGAAACATCACACTGCTTCTACAAACGTACCTTATTACAAAACTGCATTTTTTTTCAGCTGGTAGCATGAGCTTTACCATTCATTGTATAAAAGTCACTGCCATATTTGGTACATTTCTCTTGCTTTTAATTTTAAATGGAATGTAATTACTGAAAAGTGACAGAGATCTTTAACCCTTTATCATAGCAATTACGGTCATCGTTGTCATTTCTATATTAAATTATCTCTTCTTAATTTTTTCACTTTAAGCATTCTTATTCGCTTTTTCATCAGTTACTATGCATTCCACGGGCCATGAAATAGTGTCTTTCGTAAACCACTTTTAAACTGACCGCCGTATGAATTTCCATGGTACTCAACTATTGAGTGTTTTTAACATTGTCCTAATTTATGGTAGTACACTGAATTGACAGATGTGCTTAATTAAGCCGTTTACTTCTAGAAAAAAAGACCAACTTCTTGCCTTACTTAGACCGTTTCGAACAAGTTGTGCTTTATGACGGACGCAGAGCCATCCCCCCTGCCTAGTTATTTAAAGAAATTTATACATCATCAAACAATAGGTTAATTTGGTTCAAAAAATTTCCATATGGGCCAGGATAGGTAAAATGACATTTACCCATAAGTCAAACAAATATTTGAAACGGTATAGTGGATGATATGCTATACCGACGTCACTGATACACGTCATCACTTTTAAGGATGGTTGGGTGACTAAACGTAGTTTTAACCTCAGTTCTATTGTAGCATGGAAATCCATAAGCCGATTTAAAAGTTGTTCGCGAAAAACATAATTTCATGGCCTCTGGATTGCATAAGAGGTTCTGTTTCACCCCGTCTCTTCAGTAACTACACAACAGCCGACAGTTCGCCCTTGACTTCACCTGCTTAGAGGAAATTCGTAACTTTCGGCAGGTTCTGTAACTTCTCTTTGTTCTCTACCACAAGGTTGCGTCATTATTTCCAATTCTGTTTTCCTTGATTCTTCTAGCAATGCCCCTCTTAAAAAGATAACGCCACACTCTTCATCCAGATTATACAATAACTCTATTTCCATCAGACATTATACTGTTTTGTTGTAAGATGGACTAATTAAGGGAACTGCTTTACCCGTCCCGAAGTCCTCAGCATAAATTAAAACATCTACTAAATCACATTCCTTTCATAAAAAGTTCTTTCCTGATACAATACCTTTCTTTCTTACAGCTCACTGGTAAACACAAACCTTTTTTTAATTATTTACTCTTTTTGTTTTCTCAACATTTATGAATTCAGATATCTAGATATCCATCAGCGTTTCCTTACGTCCTCAATATCTCTCATCGATCTATTTATGTTTATGACTTTCTATATAAAATCATCCAATTATCTAAAAATCCCAAGCTAAGTTTTTTCCGAGTTTCCACTTTTGCTTATCTTGATCTCATCTCGCCTACCTCCGGCCTTCTATAATATCAGTTTTATTTATTCAGCGAATCCTGTTTCACTGCTTTAATGCTCTCCGCTAACAGAAGCAATAAATTCGCAACTGAACTAACCACTTCATTTTGCTTGACATTTTATGCAGCGGTCACCTCTATTCTTTTTCTGAAATCCACTTATTACAACCCATGTACTCTAACAAATATATTATTTCACAAGCTACTCATATATCGAACTGTCATAAAACTTAGTTGGTTATATGATCAAAAGTGGTGGTAGGTTCAATAAAAGGTGGCCCAGACTTATTGCTGTCATTTGAAGGATCTGTCCATTGGCACCGAGAGCCGACATGATAGCAATCTCAAACATGTAAAAGATTCTAGTTGCTCAGCTGTAAATACCTGCTCAAAAATCCACATTCTGAAGATTGGAAGATGGAGTTCCTGACGGAGGATGTGAACATCTGTGTTCTTCGGATACCTTAAACTTAATTTTCAAATGTTCTTGACTTGTTTTTAACGTCTTTTTGTAACTGTTCTTGAGTTATTTTTCCAATGTCTTAATATTTACTTGAAAAAATCTCTAATTTTAAAAATTCTGTTCCGAACATTAATAAAAGCTGACGGCATTCTAAAATACCTTCTATCGTTTCAGGTGCAAGAGAGGTGAGCATCAATCTACTCTCAAAAAGAAGCAGACATTAAGGTGACGGTGATCCACACTAATATATGCCTTACCAAGAGATTATGATTCGTGTGGGACTTTATACGGCTGTCAGACACTGCTGTCACCCCAGGAGACGGAGCAGTGCCAATAGTATTTCACCATAGACACTATTTTTACAAATTAAGCAACGCTTTCTATGGGAAAAAACCTCACCATCAAGAATTTTTGATAACATTATAATTATACTTAGCACACTTTACCACAGAGAACCTGTGGTAGTGCGCCTAACTGCAATCCAACTCTAAGAAACGAAAAGTAACAACAAAATGCAATGGCACCAGATTCTAATTCTTGTCTTAAAAGGCCTCGTTAAGAAGAGGCAAGGTAAGTCCTACTCCAGACACTATACCAACCCAAAAGGAATAAACAGGTACCGTTACTGAGGATCATGATTACAAGTACAATAAGACTTATCAGAATGCCTATGAACACTTATAGTAGCATATCCAATATGATCTGTTTCACTCGTCCAAAGTTGTGAAATATGTTGGTGGACCTCTTCCTCTTCCTTGAAGTGGAAACAAGAAAGTTCACGAAGATAAACCTTGGAAAGCAAGCTGGAGCTGGAAGCTGCTGGTCTTGGAAGTGCTGTGAACATTTGCAGATGGAAAAGGAAAACTCGTTAATATTTGCAATCAATAAAGCTGATAATACTTCATGGAAATTCTATTTTTGTTCAACAAACACTAGAAGCGTGTCCTTATGCCTAAGGTCTGTTATAAAAGACTAGGAGCAAAATACAACAGCGCCTTTCTACCATTAATCCTGACTAACGGAAAACTGGAGAGATAATTCCCAAAGATCCAACAAAACATTGACACTACGCCACAAAATGTATCATTCTAACCTTTCTTTATTCTGTTAAATACCATAAACATGGGAAAATCCTATATATGCAATATGTTCCATGTATACATGAACTTGCGTTATATAAGAACTTATAATTGATAAGGGAGATGGGGCAAGTGGAGGGGATGATGAAGGTACCGCTTGCGATGATGATACAATAGCGATGACCACACTGAGGATAAGTACTTTTAGTAAACACCGAGGGCTAGCAGTATCACAAGTACTGTATTTGATAACAATCGTACCTGAAAGTGAAGTAAGGGACACACATGCCATCATTACTTTGCATTTACTCGTCGATATTTGTCTAGAAGAGTACTACATAAATCCTAGTAAGTATAAGAACAATCTGGCTAAACAAAATTTGCCTACGTATGCAGAATACACCTGAAATGTTGGAATAATCAGAGGAACAGGGTCTATGCACAATATTTCTTATCTGGATGTCCGACTAAATATGGGATAAGACAGAAACATTAAATAAATCATAAAATTGTCTTTCATACCAACTTGGTAAACCTTAACCATGTGCTTATCTGTAAATAAAAAAAATACCTGAACATTTTTCAAAACTAGGTTATATTGAGCATTTCACTGAACGTTGCTAGTACAAAGGCGAACCTTTCCAGGAGCCTAATTTCAAATATCAGACATGATAGGAAGAGGATTTATACTGCGATGTAAAAAGAATTTTCTTGTGTCTGGAAGAATATAAAAACTGCTTATTTATTTTGCATCATTTCTTACTACATTAATCAAACTGTGACACTTTAAAAACAGACTTGACGTGAACTTTTGCTTCAAAGCATATTCGTTGAGGGGCTCAGCAGAAGATAAGCTACTAATGAGAATTTCTACCCTGCCGAAATATGATCACCAAATATCTGTCTTCTAAAATATACACTAGTATATACATGCCATCAAAAATAATGTCAAAACCTAAAGAACTGAAATTACATCGTAATTATACTCTATCAAGTACAACATATAGCTCCTTTATTGGTTGAAGATCAATGGTTAAAAACCCAAATTTAGTATAAGTTAAGACTAATTCTTTGTCTTTGCCTCAAGCTCACAAAATTCAATTACAGGTATAAAAACAAAAATAATTTCTCATAAATAAATACCATGTCCTATAACGCTAGCAATGTCAGTATCATGCTCTACTGCGCCATAAATGTCATAAGAGAGAGGCGAAAAGGCTAACGCAGTTAGTGCTGCAAAGCTGACGGGGAGCAAGAGGCGTTGTACCCTCATTAACAAGTTCTTTCCATACGGCTCAACATTACATGACCATAAGAGCATTTAATTGACGGAGAATTAATACATGTTGAAGGGGCTCTTCCTACATTATTCCAACCCTTCATTTGTTGCAGAGAGACTCTTGTCATATCATTCCATCAGCGCTGAGGGACTGTCTGTGTCGAAATTGCAGTTTCCGTTGTTTGCAGATTTATTTGCAAAATTGAGAGATATCTATTTCCTTAATTTATTAACATCACTCTTCATGACAAATACTTGAACAGCAGACCTAATTTTCAAATAGTACAACATCGCAGCTACTTTCATTTATTTAACTTTATAACTTCCCCCTTCTACAGCAGATGTGTTTTGAAATTCATACTCTTCGTTTGCCAACGATCTGTTCATTATTATTTATGCCCTTTACATAATAATTAAGGTATGTCAAGTGTTATATGAGGCTTCTGCCTTCACCGTTTTACTGAGTATGCATACATACATACATACATACTCACATTCATATATATACACACATACACTGTACGATGATGGAGACAGAGACCCCATACAACACTTGACATACTTTAATGTAGCCGACGGCGCTTATCAATATCAATTGCATTATCAATGCTGCAATGACCCAATGCAAAATAATTATTTACGAAAGAACACCACACTATAAAACATCGCTGTTTTGTTTATTTCTTACCTGTTTTACTTCCTTAAGTTTTGATGCTGAGCCACCTTTTAGCCTTGTATTGGGAAAGCCTTGTTCTCCCAAATCTATGTGAACAACTGTGGTTGTAATTCTATGATGTGACTTTTTTTCATAATTATTTCATATTGTGTTATTGCAGCCTTGATAATGCAATGGATATTGCAAAACGTCGTCGGCTGCATTAAACTGTAAAATTGCACATGAACCTTTCCATCTATACGCTGGATGTCCTTTGCATTTGTATAATATATATATATATAATATATTATATATATATATATATATATATATATATATATATATATTATACATATATATTATATATATATACACATATATATATTATATATTATTACATATATATAATATAATATTAAATATATAGAATATATATTATATACAATATATAGTATATATTATATAAAAATATATTATATAAATATTAGATATATTATTATATTAACATATATATCATATATATATATATAATATATATATATAAATATATATATATATATATATATATATATATATATATTATAAAGTTGATAAGCCGGTTAAGTTTGTAATGAATTATCCCGGAGTCACGTCACGATACCGATGATGATTGACAAAAGAATGAAATTCCAAACAAGAGAACCAACGAATGTCGTGTATTTACTTCATTGGATAATACCAGAGTTGACCTCATCATGGGTCATTGCAGCTAAGGCCTCTTTGACGCCGGTTTGTGACCGGCACGCGTGTACAAAACACAAAACCTTCCGGCAGAGCTGAGCGAGACATGCTTCACTATTCATAATGAATGCCGGTTTTGAAGTGCAACCAGGCTGAGAAAGTGGCCGTAAAAACAATGACGAAACCGCACATTCTTGAGCAATTAAACAGCATAAGCTAGACTGACCACCGCTAAATTGGCCATTGCTTGCCATGTGTTTAAACGAATCGATTTTAAACACTGGACTGCCTCTTTGGTTTTTTGATCGTTTAGTGACGGTCAGAGCAAGTTTAATGGAATGATTGAGATCATATCTTTCGCAATATTAGAGATACTTTTTTTTTCTCGTTAACTTTCATCAAGGTTCCAATTCGCCCATCAATTCGAAAGTTCCCCATGTTACCAAAAAATAAATAAATAAATAAAATATATATATATATGATATTAATCTTCCCGATACAGCATATGCCTTAAACTGGAGATGATGAACTAATCAACCAGATTGCTTTCAGTCATTCTATCTGTAGTAATTCAACAGGAGTAAAAGTTATGGTAGAACACAAAAAAAAAAAAAAAAAAAAAAAAAAAAAAAAAAAAAAAAAACTTGAAACATTTAAAACACTGCATCCCTGTCAGTGACATAAACATCTGGTATGACCATCTAAGGAATTAGGCTGCCGCCATGCAATCTCCATATGTAAATATATAATTATAAAACACAAAACCCCGGTATCAAAACTGAGGTTGCAAGAACAACCGTCTGCGGGAGGTTCGGTACCAGTTCTCCTCCTCTTCTTGTTTTTCCTGTGACAAAAGGAGGTCTCCCCAAGTGTACTGAACAGGAAAGGAATTCCTGAGATGCAGATCGCGCCTGACGTGTCCAGAGGTTTATGACTCTCATTTGAAAGACACGAAGGATGTTTCAGTAAAGTTCTATTTTGATGCAAAAGGCAAAACATTCTCGTTTCTTTTCACTCGACAAAGGGAAGGAAGGTCGACTCTAAACGGAGGAGAGTGATTAATGATACATGAAGAGATATCTATTCTGCCCTAGAAAACAGACATCCTTTCATAAAGTTCTCATAACCAACCAAGAAGTTAAAGTATTAAGCTCGACAAAAAGCTGACTAGCATTTAAACATGCACAGAATTAAACAACAATCAAAGAAAAACAATCACAAATAAATAAAAAAAAATAATGGTCCGTTGCATTTAATATTGTGTGCCTGAGCTTATTTAAATCAAGAGAGCAAAATAACTAAATTGACAATGTTGTTTACTCAATACTGGACAAACTGGTCAACTGCCATTCTCATTCCAAAAAATAAAAACGATGTCCAAATGAAAATGAAAATCAAAGTTCAGAGGGTTAATTCTGAAACGTAAATTCAACGCTCTAATTTAAGTGAATTAAAATATAAATCAAGGCGTAGCCTATGATAAATAGCCTATAGTCTATTATAAATAAATAAGGCAAAGATATTTAAGTTATTTAGCAAGCGAAACTAGAGCCTTAGAACATTGAATGGTGCAACTAAATGAAATATTAACCAAAAGAGTTTCGTTTAATCTCAGTGTCTAGGCAAGAGAAATGTTAGAATGTCTATTTTGAAAACGAAAACATATCTTTCGATACTGTAAAGCAAACATGTCTCCTGCCAGCTCCCCTGCAGACTACAGTTTATCCTTTTAAAAGCAACGAGAGAGCTTTCGTCCAGCTTGGAGGAGTAAGCGCCTGACAGTTGAACATCTAAAGCCTCCAACATAAAGCTATATTCATTACACATTACCTCAAAGCAAGTACAGAAAACATTCCAAAACATCGCTGGTGCTATATTTCAGTGAGAATAAAATAACTGACCACCACCACGAATTTTAGTTCAATGCCGATTGGAAATCTATACTAGCGCTGCGACAGTAGCTATCAAAAATATCATATAACGGTATATATATATATATATATATATATATATATATATATATATATATATATATATATATATATATATATATATAATACATCAATATTGTACATCACAAACAATATTTTTCCAATAAATCGTCAACCTGTTGCAAAAGCAGTCCTAAATAAAAAAAATAATAAAAAGCATACACTGAAAAAGGCTCCCAAGAACTCGTATTTGATGAAGTCACCTTTGTGGGTTAGCAGAGAAGTTTATGGCCTGCAAAAATATTCTTAATATCTGAAAAAAAAAGCCTCTGACAAACATATAATTGTTTATATAACGACAAAACGATGTTGTTTTTCGTTTGCTATAAGATGAAACTCTCAAATAAAATATAAAATTTCAAATTATACAACACTCAGGGGTAGATCTCCACTGAGACAGGGAACCTCATGGTCACCGAATTGACGTGCAGGTGATTATTATTGTGACTAAATATTGTCCTATCTTTGAAAGGAGCTTCATTGAAAATCAAATTTGAATTTTACCGCCAATGCCTTCCCGTACGGCGAACTGTTAATCAAAACCCCAAAGGTTTACTTTTCGACTGCTTCTACAAAGAAAAAACTTCATTAAACGTGTTTCCTCATCTGTAATTTCATAAGAACCTTTACGTGGCAACGCAGATCTTCTGGTTAAAAGAATCCACGGAGCACGGTTTATTATTCACCAATATAGGAAAACTTGTATATGGATCACCTGAACAAAAGTACCTTGGTTGAATTAAATTGTATAAATATGTTCATATTAATGTTATCATAAATGTTCATGGAATTAATATTGAAAATTATTTTTGGGAATTTTAGCGGGACTGATAAGTTAAAGATATAAAAATGTTCTTTTACTGTAAAGTAGCAACCTTCTTTCCTTAAGTATATTGTTGCCCCATTTGATCATTTCTGGGTAAGGATCCAGGTCAGCAGTACTTCCCGGTAGATATTGTTGATGGCTTTTCAAGAGGTCGTCCATTTCATAATTATGAAGTCCATAATATTAAGTCTGGTCAAATAGTCATTTGACGAATATTTCTTGACATAAAAAAGTCGGTGAGACATGAAATAAAAAGTAAACACCGGTTGTTTTGTTAAAAAAAATTCCAAACACAGACGCCTGAGGTGGAAATTTTAATGGAATAAAGCGGATAGTTTCCCATATAGTACCCCGTGAAAGGAAATCTGAAAAACCGCTTCAAGCAGAATATCAGCCATAGTCCCAAGCACTTTCCAAGGCAGGTGGCATAAGATCTGGCAACAGAGCACATCCACCAATAGAGCATGAATCTTTTACCAGAACAACCGGAATCGATCTCATTATTGACTGCACTTGTTTTGAAAGGAGCTGCCATAGTTCAAAGGTTATCACCAGGAACCTCTCGGGCTTTTAATGACTTTAGCAAGATTGTGTTCCTGCCATATATCCGCTATTGCATAAATCTTGTGCCCAGAATTGATATGCTGTGGGATACTTACAACCTAACCAACCTGTAGACTGCAACAAGATAGAGAAGACTGAAAAGGTAGTTGGGAGAATTGTTCGTTCGTCAAAGGCGCAAACTAATTGGCAACTAAACAGAGTTCTTTCACTCGCTGGATAAAGATAATGGGGGCCACTGGTTTACAGTGCAAAGAACTTTACGGCACTTATAATGATCAGGTATTTTTATCACCGGTGGGAAAAAACAAAGATTTCACTGGACCTTGATCACGTTAGGATACAGATACAATGGATGCTGCACTTGAAGGACATAAAAATATTATGCCTAAGGTATCAGTGCATATGTGATGGCATTCACAGTATCAAATCTGCATATTTAACTACGGATGGATAAATACGCCTCAATTAAGAACAACACTTGTAGAATCCCAAATTAGAGTCGAATATATAGCCAAATTTAAAACGTGCGGGGTTACTGAAGTTTATGTATATATATATATATATATATATATATATATATATATATATATATATATATATATATATATATATATATATATATATATATATATACACACATATTATGTTATACGATCACAAGTAACCCGTGAAGATTGTATATCAAGAGCCAACAGGAAAAATGGAAAGCAGCAGTACCTAGCGCTTTCGTGTAATCTTGATACACCTCATCAGGGTACAATATAAAAGAATGAAAAATAGCTTCGAAATATCTAAGGTAAACATAAAAACAAAAATGTAAAATACAGAACAATCAAACAGCCTAGTCAAGAAGCAAATGGCCCACAGCCTAGAATTACACTTAAAGGACAACAACAAATGGAAATGGAACTACTAAGCAGTCAATTACACAGTTACGAAGTTGTCAACAATACATTTCGTAAGCCAGTTATCTAGTTTATATTGTCCGTTGCTAATATTAAAAACACTACTTGACTTATATTTTACTATACTAGATTCTATAATGTTTCTTTTAATAATATCTCTACAAAATAAAATTTCCTTTGAATTATTCCACTTAATTGCGTGATTAAAATTATTCATATGTAAAAAGAGAGCACTCGATGTACTTCCTACACGTACACAATATTCATGTTGATTTAATATTGATGCCAGTAGTTTGCCACATTGACCAATATATTTTTTATCACAATCTCTGCATGGAATTTCGTAAATGCAACCCGTTTGTAAACGTGGAGAGTTCCTTATTAAAATTGTTCTTACAGACGGACAATATAAACTAGATAACTGGCTTTCGAAAGGTATTGTTGACAACTTCGTAACTATGTAATTGACTGCTCAGTAGTTCCATTTCCATTTGTTGTTGTCCTTTAAGTGTAATTCTAGGCTGTGGACCATTTACTACTTGACTAGGCTGTTTGATTGTTCTGTATTTTACATTTTTGTTTTTATGTTTACCTTTGATATTTCAAAGCTATTTTTCAATCTTTTGTATAATATACCCTGATGAGTTGTATCAAGAATACACGAAAGCGCTAGGTACTGCTGCTTTTCATTTTTCCTACTGGCCCTTGAATATATACAATTAATTATATTAATATATATATATCCCCATATAAATATATATATTAAGCCATATATATAATATATATATATATACATATATATCTATATATATAAAAAAAGTAAATTTTACAATTATTTTGAAATTTAATTTAACTTGGGTAACTCATATAAGCGCTAACACATTTAACGATGCGAAAAACGCCATACAAACATTTAATGTTATAATGTTTCCAGTAATAATAACATATAACAGTATTTTTTATTATGTATGTGTGGATGTAATTAAACATGTTGTATTAAAGGTCGTTTTATCAAGTGCAGCACCCACGCACAGTATATATATATATATATATATATATATATATATAATATATATATATATATATATATATATAGAATGTATATATTATATATATATATATATATATATATATATATATATATCAACACACAAAATCAATGCTTTAATGGCGCATAGCTCAGAAGATATGCGCGACCATTTGACAAAATATTGAACATGAGTCCCTAAGGGCCACAACTAACCTGGACCCATTTCTAAAAAAAGTACTTTGAACTCTTAACTGCATCATTGAGCAAGCACCCAAGCCTCATTAAATGCCCACTAATAGGGTCATCAAAAATGGAAACCTACGCCTCCCATTATAATAAAAGCAATTATTGAATGTTTATATCTGCATAATATGTTTGCTTCTACACTTGCTTACTATGCTAATATGCATTTATGTAGGTATATAGTGCATGTGTGTATACCATCAGAAATTCATATAGGCAAGCATGACATATCTACATACAATACCACTGAAATACATGTGTTACTCCTAATCATAGCATGGGAACGTAAATTTTATTTTGAAATACAAATATCTGTATCCAATAATAATAATAATAATAATAATAATAATAATAATAATAATAATAATAATAATAATAATAATAATAACAACCGACATCAAATAATGGTGTTATTGAGGTGTTTGTTCACTGAATTCATGTCATCCAAAAAATAAAAAGACAGTAATGAAAATAACAATAATCCTGGCGTGATGAAACATCTATTCATTCAAAAAAACCGTTTCAGTAACATGAATTTCATTGCAGTATCTATCGAGAGGTTACAGCTTATGTAATTCTCCATTCTAACGAATAAAAAATATCTAAAAATATCAAACTACAAGCTAGAACCTTTCTCCGTGGTTCCTGGACGCTTGAAATAATCAGAAATTGACACTGATGGACATGAAAAACTGTCTTATAGAAGTTTCTAATACAGTTGATACTCAAAAAGCGTAAGAAATAATTCGAAAAATGAAGAAACAACTGGGTGCTTCTAACACAGTAATTTAACTGTTACCTGCCAGACCACTGGATCGAATGTCTTCAAGGCACTACTATTTTAGCTTGCTGTAAAAGAAAACTCATGTTTTTGTTATTTCAGTAGATGAAACCTATTCACATGGAACAAGCGCACAGGGGCCATTAACTTGAAATTCAAGCTTCCAAAGAATGTTGTTTTCAACTTTCCACCGCACACCTCACACTGCAGCAGTAACTGATCTTGATACGGAGGCAGGGATTTTTCATAAACCTTGGGCAGACGCGACACCGCGACATCTGAGCGGCATACCACGATACTAGCCACCATTCCAGTGGACCAGCTATTTGTTTGTCCGTCATCACTTTTCCTGTCCGCACCCAAATCTTAAAAACTACTGAGCTAGAGGGCACCAAATTGGTATTTTGATCCTCCACCCTCCAGTCATCAAACATAACAAATTGCAGCCCTCTACACTCAGTAGTTTTTATGTTATTTAAGGTTAAAGTTAGTCATGATCATGCGTCTGGCATCGCTATAGGTGCGAACAACACAGGCCACCACCGGACCGTGGTTGAAAGTTCCATGGGCCGCGGCTGACTTTCATGGGCAGTGGCTGAGAGTTTTATACAGCATTATACACTGTACAGAAAACTCGATTGTGCAATTTTTTTTTTTTTTCCAACGAAAACAGTTTGTGATAACGACTTCTCCCGCTCCACATTTCACCTGTCTAGCAGACAGGTTACGAGCAGGGATGATCAACAGCGAAGCCCTAGAAAGCTTCGGAGTGATGACTCATGAACCATACCTATGAGGCCGGTGATTGGCCAAGTGATTGATTACCAGCGATGAGCACACGCACACGCCAATGTACTATGTGGGTCTGCGTATCAAATCTCCCCACGGAAAATGAGATCATACTTGAGTTGAAACGGTATGCTACTTTATCCATCATTGCACAATTATCATATGATCCTCTCGGCTATCATTGCGTTACTGAGGCAAATTTCCTTAATAAGAAATATAAACTATCTAAACAGTGCGTACGAATTTTATGTGAATATAAATACATAAAAGCGATAGTACTTTTGCACAATTACATACCATAGTGAATGACGATTGTAAAAACAGCCATACATGAATGTTTCACAAATATTTCACCCCTTGACTTGTTTCTAAAATCCCTCAAAGCTACAGAAATTCAATCATAATACCGACCATTTATCAAGAGTTTTTTTAAGGTGGGCGAACTCAAAGTTACTATGGTAGGTCTTAAAAGATGGTAAATTGAGTTCAATTTATTTATCACTATAGTTTAACCTGACCACTGAGCTAAGCACACTTATCTCTCGCTAAACTGTGTACCAAGCTATCCAACTCTTTGGAAAGCATGTGAAAATCAAGAGATCAAATTCGACGGTATCTTTACATAATAAATTTGAAACGTATGAACAGCATCAACGGCAAAGGAAGTTAGTGTGCTGACCAAACCATTAGGCTTATAAATATTGTTTTATGTACCCTTCAATAACAGGGAAATATAAACGAAATTGACAGCAATAAATCCTACAACTCTTAAGAAACTTGTTCGTCGACTCGACGCACAAATTACATATGAAAATAATGGAAGCAACACTTGTTTACAACTTGGCAAAGATATTCATTAAATAAAGTTGCATAATTATTTGAGAGAGAGAGAGAGAGAGAGAGAGAGAGAGAGAGAGAGAGAGAGAGAGAGAGAGAGAGAGAAATAC
>NC_087212.1:17521108-17546108 GCF_015104395.2 Macrobrachium nipponense
AGCTACCTTGGCAGTAATAAGTTGGTACGAACACCAACCTGAGGGAGTGATAGAAAACGATCAGGCAAAGATCCTCTGGGGAACTATGTACTCAGAACGGATAGGGTGATACGTGCAAACAGACCAGACGTGACGTTGATTGACAAAGTCAAGAAGAAAGTATCACTCATTGATGTCGCAATACCATGGGACACCAGAGTTGAAGAGAAAGAGAGGGAAAAAATGGATAAGTATCAAGATCTGAAAATAGAAATAAGAAGGATATGGGATATGCCAGTGGAAATCGTACCCATAATCATAGGAGCACTAGGCACGATCCCAAGATCCCTGAAAAGGAATCTAGAAAAACTAGAGGCTGAAGTAGCTCCAGGACTCATGCAGAAGAGTGTGATCCTAGAAACGGCACACATAGTAAGAAAAGTGATGGACTCCTAAGGAGGCAGGATGCAACCCGGAACCCCACACTATAAATACAACCCAGTCGAATTGTAGGACTGTGATAGAGCAAAAAAAAAAAAAAATAATAATAATAATAAATATAAAAAGCAGCAAAATCTTGGCAAAAAATATCCCAAGGAGGCACGACACTTAAACAAAATCTATTCATAAAACAATAAAGACAATGTAAATGAATGCGATGCACTCTTTCAATACTCTCATAAAAGGCACGGCTTTAAAAAATAGCAAATAAAAAAAATTTATAAAATGAATTTATTTCAAAGTCCACAGGACACCACAATGAACACACCTCTTGATAAAAATACATTACTTTTAGAATCAACCTTACAACATCTTTATACAAATTAAAGATAATAATATTAATCTATTTGCATAATCTACACAAGAAATAATAAGCATTGATGGTAGTTTAAAAAAAAAGCCATACTTTCCATAAATGGCAACTGAATATAAAACCTTTTATATCAAACCCATTAAAGGCGATTGGGAATACTTGAACAACCGTATCTTGCGGCTTCTTGCCACACACGAATCAACAGATCCAGGTCTGGTTCGAACAACAGTCTGGGTGACAATGAGACCAGAGAGATAATGTCTGTGGGCATTTGTTCAACTGTAATCGTAAAGGCCTTGGGTAAGCAGCTCTACATCCAACGCAATGAATTATAAATAACGAATAAATTAAAGCACTGACTTCAAAACTGGATATATTTTTATGCCTGAATAACAACCTCCTCATCCGTTATATATTTTTAATATGTGCATATCTTTAACTACTTAATTTATTTCTACTGACCACACCAAAGATCGCAAAAGAATAATGGCGACTATATTACAGGTATGTCAACAGATTGGGTCAGCGGTATCGTAACTCCTTACAGGCTACCTCTTCTCATATTTAACAGTTTTAACTGGTCATCCTATTATTCAAGATTCGGAAACTGATTCCATTACTTCACTGATAACAATTTTGGAACTCTTGCAAATTCCAGTTTCTCATCTCTTGAATAGAACCTTCCTCCTTCAAGAGGCAATTCTGTATCAATATAAATAATAATAATAACAAAAAAGAAAAAACAACCATAAGTCACGTCTCTTTGAATACTATGACTACCAAAATCTGAGTAACTTTGAATATATTCGCTTAATGATCGACGCCGGTGCATAAGTCGTCTACTTTTCAGTGAGAATCAAAATAAGTTAAGTGGATAATAATTCAAAGCAAATTGAACATTCGATATGACGCAAACCTACACACACACATATATATACATATATATATATATATATATATATATATATATATATATATATATATATATGTGAACTTTTATCATATCACCGTGATTCATATACATGCATTGCATTAAGCTACATATGTTCTTTAAAGCTTAATGCATATAATAATATACGTATATATATATACATTATATATATATATATATATATATATATATATATATATAATGTGTGTGTTTCCTCGAACATGTAAAGTATAAAAAAAAACGTAAAAAATGGATTTGAGTTCCTCGACAACAATCTGAACCTAAACTATAATCAGCCGAAGTAAATATAAGTTAAAGGATGAGAACAGAACAAATGTATTATCAAAAGCAAGCAGATAAACTTCAAATACTTTAATGATGCAATAATTGCACGATAACCTCCTAACAAATAATTGTAACTAAAGCCACCCTAAGTACGTCTTGAAAGAGAGGAAAAAATAAACGAGTTTTCTCAAAATATCTCCCATAACTATTGGGGATCGCCGAGTTTAATATCGTAAAATACTGAAGTGTCATAGGTACATGAAAATCAACAGCATTCATTCACTATTAAAGCCTTTGTTTTTACCGATAACCCTGCTTAATATTCGGTCGAGTTGACTTCCTTCATTTTTTCTGACATCCGTAATCGTCAGGGTGGGGATTATTTGCTGAACAACCAGTCTCTCGCGTATTTTAGGTAATGGCAGCGCCCCTCAATATACGATCTCCCTTCTTTTAATAATAGTCATATATTCATGAACAGATAAATTTTCATTTCACAAACGTAAGAAGGTCTGAGACATCAAACTAACAGATCTTGAAATTAAGGTACAAGACTTTCCAGCAAGCGTAGTTGACAATTAAAATAAGCCCGCTTATCTTTTCATTATCTTTAAAACCGAAAAATTATTCCTCTCTTTCGATAAATGAAAAAAAAAAATAGCTACCATTATTACATAACCTTAAATTATATTGTACTGGTATTTAACTTAAGGCCGACACACCTCAAGCTTTGTATGTTTTCATTTAATATACAGCGCATGAAAGGAAATTAGAAATCAACAATAACTATCGATAAACTATATGTGAATATCAGAAGCAGTTCATGTTACGGAAATTTTCGACATAGACGGAAAATTTAATGTGATTATGGCAGCGATCATTGTCTTATATAAACATACATGCATACATATTTATACGCGTATGTTGTTTGAAGAGAACTTGCTATTAAGAAAAAATTACCCGTATTACAGTGCAGTATATTTTTAATAACTCACAAAAAGAGAAACAAATGCAACGAATAACTACCGACGACCTGATTCACAGAGACATCGGTTAAGTGCAACATTCAATAGACAAAACATTCAAACGCTTCCGAAACTGCTATTTATACTATTGTGTTACAATAATGTAACAGATTCGTTACTCGCAACAGTTGAAGACAAAGCTTATCAACACAAACATCACCCTAACTAGGGACAGAAATATTTCTCACATTCCAAAGCGACTTATTAGCAGAGAAAGTCAGAACGAACAAACAACACTAACATTCCCCCATTATTTCATAATTACGGGGTTTCGACGGGAGTACTAACGAGCAGGTCTGAGGTCCTGACTTCAATCCCGAAAGCAGAGATAAAAACGGGTAAAAAACAGCAACATCGGCAGAAAATTACAGCCTCGAAGCCGCATCTAACAAGGTCGGTCAAGATTTACAGTCGGCTGAAGGAAAGGCGAACTTAAAACATCGCTCTCGGGACAAAAAAGGCCGCCTAAGATGACGAAACGTTACCTCCACAAAAAAATAAAATACAAAATAAAATAAAAAAGAAAAGTTGATCGACAATGATAGTGACGTTCATCATAAATGTTTTATAGCTTTAGTTTCTAAATAATACGGGGAATCTGTGGAGTAGGAAGTAGGTCATTTATGTTTTAAATGACTAAGATTGCAATACAGAAGCGAACAGTAATTTATAAGTGTATGTTATTACCACACGTAAAAAAATCATTTAAAAAGGTTAAAGTAAGAAAATTAAATAGTTGCTTATCATTAAAAATTTCAGGAAGTATTTCACAGTTTTACCCAGGCACCAACCATTATTGTTGTATTTAACAAGTATGCCTATGATATATACATTTTTATTATGAAATAATATTTCCCTAAAACTTAAGTCAAAACAGTCCGTTATCCATTTAAAAAATAATAAAATAATAATAATAACTTTTAATTTATTACAGAATGCTGTAATAATGATTTCTTAAAAACCACTGGCATATCTTCTTTCGTAGAACGTTTTCAGACTTTTTTTTTCTATCAATTTACTCTATATATTGTCTAATACCACAGAAGCAATGAGTGGCAGTAACGTTCATTTCTTTCATAATTCCTTTTCAGACTGGCGTCCTTTGTAATCAAGGCTAAAGCCTGAAGTACGCTGTCTGAATCTGTTATATTTTCTCAACCAAATCTTCATATCTCCAAACATTCTAAATTTATGTTCCATACAAATAATGACATAACTAATTTTGTCCCTGTGAAAATTTAACTCAAGGTTGTATCCAGGACAAAACTACGATTCAGTATGACTTGTCAACCAAATCTGTGTTTCTGAAAAATCATTTGCAATTTAAATAAGTGGACGTACTTGAAGAAGAAAAGAAAAAACACGGTTAAAGAAAAGACATGGAGGAATCCAGTTTCCCAGGCCTATCTGCAATCAAACTCCGAGTTTCGTTAGGATTTAACTTCCTTCCCAGTTATTTTGCACCAGCCACTAATTCTAGCTAAATCTCTGTTGAAGGCCTGGCCTGGATATTTAATGGATGCATATAAATAAGCATCATATGCGTAAACAAGCTGCTAGTTTTCTGGACCAACCTATTATCATGAGTCTACAATAATGATGGTACATTCCTGTAGTCACTATATTGCTTATCAAATAATCTTTGCATTGTATTAGTTATAAATTCAATAATTGCCTAGAAATGCTCAACCAAATCCTCCTGTCTGAGTGTGAAAAATCCGAGTCTAATAATTAACTCAGACGAAAAAAGTACTAAGAGTTAAGAAAGTACTAAGAGTTAAGACCATTCCAACGAAGTTCATACCTATAATCTAGGCAACAGAAATTCAATGATGCGCTTCACACGCATCAAGAGCCCCTCACAAAGTCAAACTGTAAACTAGAAAGCACACGGACATTACTACGTATGAGAGAGAGAGAGAGAGAGAGAGAGAGAGAGACTGTACGGATTTCAACACGATTTTAACAAAGATGGAAAATCATTTAGAAATACTGACATAAACCGAGAATTTACCCATTCAGCGACGAATGCGCCTCTAAAGGATATTTACAGACCCGAATTAGAGGCCTCTTAAAAATCCTGTCAACCTTCAACGCTACCATAAACGTTAAAAGCATTCTTCTCATAAAAATTATAAGCTCTATCACGTGAATGAACTGCTAATGTTTCACAGTCAGATCAATTTGCCTTCATAAGGTGCTAAAAGCAAGGTAAGGACCAAAATGACAAAGAAAACTGCTAACAACACATATATCACAAAACACTATTTGATGTAACAGTTCCGAAATACGTATTAGTAAATATAAGTGTGTGTATATATATATATATATTGCACATTCATGTGTATTTTCTTGGGACTGCTCCCATTCAAGAAATGTGTATATATTATTATATATAATATAAATGGATGGATGGATGTGTGTGTGTATGTACCACATACATTTTGACATGCACTGACCAACTTCAATCAAACTTGGTATACATATAATCTAGTATCTGGGAAGGATACTGTGGGGGTAAGACATCACTGGCACCGAAGAGGGGGTGTGAGGGGAAGGGGGTGGGAAAAAGATGAAAAGTAAAACTAACTGGAAACAACAGATATTAGTGTCTAATACATAATTTTTGAGGTCGCTGAGTTTAACAGTGACACTCCCGGTGCCCAAGTTCAGTCCTAAAAGGGAAGGGGCAGTGAAAAGTGGTGGGAAGGAGGGGACATAAAAATAATATATTATAATAGAAAACAAAAGATATTCAGTGTTTAACCCATAGTTTTCAAGGTTGCTGACATGAATACTGACACTCCTGATGCCATTTAACCCCGATTTCAGCCCCAATAGGGACAGGGTGAAAAGAGGTGGGAAGGGGATGGGATGTAAAAATAACTGAAAATGACAAATATTAGCATCTAATCCATAGTTTTCAAGGTCACTGAGATGAATAGTGACACTCTTGTTGCCATTTAAACCCAAGGTCAGCCCCAATAGGAAGGGGGGTGGGAAGGGGATGACATGTAAAAATACCAGAAAACAACATATATTAGTGACTAATTTATAGCTTTCAAGGTCACTGCGATGAATAGAGACACTTCTGATGTCCTGTAAGTTAAGTTCAGTACTGATATGAAGAGGGGGTGGAAAGGTGGTGACATCTAGAAATAACTGAAAACTACAGATATTAGTATATTATCCATTGTTTTTGATGTTGCTGGGATGAACAGAGAGACTGCCAATGTCCTTCAAGTCCAAGTTCAGCATGGATGTATGTGTCACATACACTTTGATAAACATTGAGCAATTTCAACCAAACTTGGTATACATATAACTTAGTATCTCAGAAAGAATACTGTGGGGGTAAAACATCACTGGCAACAAGAGGGGGTGGGGGTTAGGGAGGGGGGAAAGGGGTGAAAAGTAAAAATAACTGAAAATGACAGATATTAGTGTCTCATCTATATTTTTTTAGGTTGCACAGATTAAGTGTCCAAGTTCAGCCCCAAGAAGAAGGTGTGGTGAGAAGGGGTGGGAAGGGGGTGACATGTAAAAAATAGCCAAAAATGACAGATATTAGTGTCTAATCCATAGTTTTTGAAGTCACTGAGATGAACAGTGACACTTCTGATGCCCTTCAAGTCCAAGTTCCGCTCCAATAGGAAAGGGGTGTGAAGGGGATGAAATGTAAAACTAACCTCAAACAACAGATATTAGCATCTAATCCTTAGATTTTGAGGTTGCAGAGATGAATAGTGACACTCATGATGCCATTAATTCAAGTTCAGCCCCGATTTGAAGGGGGTGAGAAGGAGTCGGAAAGGGGCAACGTAAAGAATAACGGAAAAGGACAGATTTTGGTGTCTAATCTGTAGTTTTTAAAGTAGCTGAAATGAATAGCACGTAAAGTTTAGCCCCAATAGTAAGGGGGTGTACAGGGGTGGGAAGATGGTGACATGTAAAAATAACCAAAACACACAGATATTAGTGTCCAAGCCATAGATTTTGAGGTTGCTGAGATGACTAGCTTCCAATGACCTTCAAGTCCAAGTTTAGCCCCAATGGGAAAGGGGGGTATGAGAAGGGGTGGAGAAGGAATGACATGTAAAAATAACCAAAAACGACAGATATTAGAGTCCACTTTATGGTTTTCAATGTTGCTGAGATGAACAGTGACACTCTAGATGTCCTTTATGTTTAAGTTCAAGCTCGACAGGAAGAGACGGTTGGAAGATGGTGATGCGTAAAAATAACCAAAAACTACAGATATTAGTGTCTAGTCCAAAGCTTTTCAGGTCACAGAGATGAATAGCGACATTCCCGATGCCCTTCAAATCCTAGTTCAGCCCCGATATGAGGGAGGAAGAAGATATGGAAAACAAAATGTCAAAAATTAAAGATATTAGTCTAATCCATAGTTTTTGAGGTTGCTGGGATGAACAGAGACACCCGTGATGCCCTTCCTGTTCAAGTTCTGCCCCAATAGGAATGGGGGTGAGAAGTGGTGAAATATATGTCAAAAATGATGGGCAATGTGACTGAAGCAACTATCTTAACAGGACAGAGAGAGAGAGAGAGAGAGAGAGAGAGAGAGAGAGAGAGAGAGAGAGTTTATCATTTGCCATTCAGTTTTCCTGGACAGTGCTGAGTTGGTCAGCTAGTGTGTGTGTGTGTGTGTCTATAAATATATATCTATCTATCTATATATATATATATATATATATATATATATACATACATATATACATATACATATATATCCTTTAAAGGGAGCAGCCATTGAGAAAACACTACACACCAGTCACTGTCAAATTCAAACTTTAAACGTTGACCCGTAGATGGAAACCCTAGATGAAAAAAAAAAAAAAAAAAAAAAACCCTCCCACAAACACAACAGTGGTTGTGGCCACTTCACGAACCTACAATAAGGCTCATCAGCAATGCAATGAGCCCCAGTACATAACCTGCGTTTCCTGGACATTAAGATCCTTCCTTGCCAATATCTTCTTCCTTTTTCACAAACATATCTTAGTCTACTGTTTTCACAGGGTCAAGCCATCTTAAACCAAATATCATCCTTTTACCTATACTTCCAGTTTTCTCCACATTTTCACCCTTTAAATTCTTTTTACATCACATATGCTGCGCTAAAGTTCATCTCGAGAACTTCAATCCCCTTTTCATTCATATTCAACATCCACCTTCCACTTCTATAAGAAGGATGGTCCAATATTCCTCTCATCCCAGCCTCGGCATCCACAGACAATACAAGGGTCTCCCTATTCTTCTGTGCACACCTTGCTAATTTCGTTCCCTTATTTATTTTGTGACTCACCTCTTTTCTCATCCTATCATCATCCGTTGTATTTACACCCCAATACTTGAGCAAATCAACCCTTTTCAATTCTTCTACTGGTTGCCCAACCGAATAAGTTAAACTAAGGATATTATTACCTTGATCTGTTTATTTGTTTTCTTTAACGCTGCTTCTATTTTTGGTCAACAGTATCAAGTAAAAAAGTGGCAACTCACCCATAAAATCAATTAAATTCTACGAATAACTTCATCTACTACTCTTTAGCCGAATGAAGACTGAGCTGGAAAAAAAATCAATCGAACCACTTGTAAAACCTAGATTACCATCAATCCAAGATTAAACACCGATAATTTCATCGGAACGAAGTGTCCAGCCTGGCACAGAGAGCCAATTTACAAGAGAGCGTTTCAGCGGCCGCAAAAATTGCAGAGACAATTTTCGACATAAAAAAAAAGCTGTTTTCTTCAAAAGAAAACCTGTGGGAGAGCGAACCGCTTATTAGACACGAAAGACTTCCTTTACGATCTTCCAAAATACACACGTGATTCAGAGCCTAGCACTTTACACCCGATGAGAAAAAACTTCATTGGTGAAAATGAGACATTGTTTAATTATATATCATCTGGAAATAAGTGTTGCACGATAAGATGCCACAATGGAATTTCTATACCAAAGACAAAGGAAGAGAAAGAAAAAGGTGAAAGTGAAAGAGGTAGGAAAAAGATAAAAAGTGTGACTGTTGGTGGATGAAAAATCGTTAACTTTTATTTTGTTTAACATCCAAATTAATACTCTGTCGAGTCGTCCAACGAACGGTATGACAAAATTTGCTGTATTCAGCTGCGCACCTTATATCATTTTGTTTTCATTTTATCTGTAATTTACAACTTTATAACTAAACGTGCTACCCAATAACGTTGTTTAATATAAACAAAATACAAGCAAATTACTTAATCAATCAACAAATGAAAAGTAAAATAAATAAATAAATACCATCTTCGGAAACAGCCTTTACCCATTTTCAGGTAAATCCCATTCTTCCAGATCCACTACGTCACAACACCACTGACAAATAAGGAATAATTGATCCGGAGTTTTTACACTGATTAAAAACAGGATTCTACACCTTGATTTACAATTTCGTTACAACTAGCTTTACCAGTCAATCACACTTAAAGGTTGTGCCTATGTTTACGATGAACACAAAAACAAATAAACCTAACCATAAAGTAGCAGACGTCAATATCTGTCGACCGTATTTTTTTTTTTAAATCAAACAAAACATCTAAGGTTTAAAAATAAAAGATTTGCAATCGGTTGCGACAGACTGCCCGTGGATGGCCTCTTGGGGAAGAAGAGCAGCAATGTATAATAAAGGATGTACGTAGCTTTTATCTCTGCACCTGAGTTTTATCTCTTCATGAATTTCAACAAAAAATTCATCATTTCTAAAAAATATTACTACAGTGAAATGGGCCCATATTTGTATGCAACAATCCCAAATTATTATTAACTTGCTCATTAAGCACCAAAGATGAACAACAACAAAAATGATAACAAAATGAAGAAGTTCCTCGCAGAGAAAAGATAACATAACAAAGAAATCCATCAGTAATGATTATCTCTAAATGTGAGCTGTACTTGAGAAAATAAAATGGCCGAGGAAATTAACGTTGTTTCAAAGCGAGCTGTTCTCTGCACCTGAGAAAATAGAAATGCCGAGAAAATTAAATTAGTCTTTCTTTCTTTTTCCCGTCCATGATCCTCTTGGGAGAGAGAGAGACTCATCTCTTCTGTCAGGAGATTTTTGCTGCACAACTTTTTCATCAGATATATTTCAGCCACAAATATCCCAGTCACTAAATTTCACCGTCGCTTCTTTTCAGCTTATATGAAACATGCAGTTAAATAATAATACATTAGAGAAAAATAATTGGAGGGAAACGTACACCTATACAATGCAGACACATAAAAGATATATATATATAATATACACACATATACATATACATAAATACATACATACATACACACACACACACACACACACATAATATTATATATATATATATATATATATATATATATATATATATATATATATATATATGAGAATGCAAGACTTATAAGGAACTAAAACATATTTTTTTCTCTTGCAACCTTGTTTGTTCCTCACTCTTCCGGTATCTTCAGACTATAACGGAGCACATGACGAACCTGAAACAATGGCCACTCAGGTGATTCAATTTGCACTAGGGATTACACACACACACACACACACACATATATATATATATATATATATATATATATATATATATATATATATATATATATTAAATATAACATCTTTTCACAAAGATCTAAATTCTTGGCGACGTGCTCCTCTATACAAATGTTCTCACGTACACACGCACACAAGCATAAATAAACAAACAAGCTAAATAAATATATATATATATATATATATATATATATATATATATATATATATATATATATATATATATATATGCACACACAGACATGCATAACTATTACAGATCTTTACAAGCCAGATCACTCATTCTAAAGAGAACCACATGGCGTCAAAACACGACGGCAATTTTTAAGTGTATGTAAACGTCTGCAAAAATAAAAGGAAAAGGTGCGAAATCAGGCCAAAAAGCGCAGACAAAGCCTTGGCCTTAAATCGTGACGTGAATCTTGTCAACATGCAGCGATGACAGAGAATGCATGGGTCTCCTTTCCCTCGCAGAATGGGATGAGCAACGCATAATTCATGTAAAGAGAGAGAGAGAGAGAGAGAGAGAGAGAGAGAGAGAGAGAGAGAGAGAGATGACCCTTGTTATGATTCTGAATGTACCCGATGGAACATTTTTTCTTTTTTACCGAGAATGAGAGGATTAATAAATATTTTATGTATTAAAAAAATATGCTAAATATTTCTGCCTAACAGAAACGAATGGGCGAGCGCACTCTCACATAGAAATACACAATACAACTGCGTCTGCGAGCGCGCATGCGTTCATACACTGCATGAAACCGCAATGCCGACAACCGGGTGACTTTTTGCGCGCAAATAAAAACGCCCAGTAAATATTATCATTGTGTATTTCAGTACTTTATTTCTCTGCCTTACTCTCTCCAAAGGGTCATGTCTCCCCTGGGGGTTAGATCATGATCTCACCCGAGGTAGAAAAAAATCGAATATTTTTTGGGCGTCGCAAACTGTCATCTCATAATGCGGATCTTATTAGAACGCAGCTAATACCCTAAAACAAGTGTTTCGAAGCGAACGCTAATGACAGTAAGCAAAGAGAGTGATTTTCACTTTGGGAGATAATCACGTCGCACGATCGCTGCCCGGACGGACGACGAAAACGATTCCTGCAACTGGCAGCGAATCGTACGAGTCACTGCAACATGACCTGCAACAAAGGAAACAAAAGGTTCGCTTTTCTCTCCAAGATAAATTCGGGCGAAGGAAAAGAATTCAGGATTGGGGCTTTCAGCCCTGCCGTTGGCGTCGCATCCTTTGACCTCTGAGGTGTCTCGGTCTGCTCCTCGCTGATGGAGACCATCGAAAGCAAATCAGCGTCAAACCGTCTCGGAATAGGCGCATAAACACATTACCTACGGCTTATAGTTCACGTCTTAATTTTTTTTTTCATTTTACACAATAGCTACTCTTATTCAACTAGGAGTGGTGTTACCAAATGGGCGATGAGACAAATGAGCAATGCTCTGTGCCCTTATTAAGCGAGATAAATTCCTTCCGTAGCACAAATAAATGCAGTTTATTACATACAGTTATACACTGAAGCTGCCATTTGGTATCTATGTTTTCGTACAAAACAAAGGATGTTCGCACCGTTATTTTTCACTTCCTTTTATCAAGAAGATCGTACACATTTCGTGACCTGTCGCCTACAAAGCAGAATTCCACAGGAATAAAGTGACCATCTGACATCTGAAGACACATCAAGTCGGCCACATGGGTCACGAATTAGTTCAAGGACCTCTGTCATTCAAGGTCTCGTCCATAAGTTAGAACTCACCCTCTCGAGTTCCTTTTAAGCTCACGATTTTCCCCAGTCTCTCTCTCTCTCTCTCTCTCTCTCTCTCTCTCTCTCTCTCTCTCTCTCTCTCTATCTCTCTCTTCTCTCTCTCTCTCTCCTCTCTATCTCCTTCTCTCTCTCCCCAGCCCTGGCGAAAGGAACGCAAAATAAATCTCTGCCGGAAGGGAATTCCATTAAAGATGCACAACAAGCTGGTTTCCTGACTACCATTTGTCATATGCTTACATTAAAGCTGGGGATATTATTTTCAAAAAATAAAAGTTTAACCCTCCTTTCATGACATTCATCCAAGTATATATCCAAGACGGAATCAATCGAGCAGACTTTGATAAATGAATATACTAAAGTAAATTCCTACGTACTGCCAGAGACAAAAGAGAAGTCAAGGCAGTCACATCCTCATTGAATGTAGCAACTGAAAGGTTTAACACGACCATACTAATCTAATGCCTGCAGACATGAGGCCATGAATTTCCACGCATGACAAAGAATTTTACGATATGCCATCAAAGCAGCCAGAGCGATAAAGGACGCAGGATGGAATTCAAATGTATCCTTTTGCTTCTCGCAGTCACTTAAAAAGTTACATTTCCACAGTGGTCTATCCAACGTGAAATATTCGGCAGATCTAACCAGGACAGTTTCTGTAATAAGGCATACGGTGGATGCATTCAGAATTCCCACTCAGAAAATATTTGCAAGCCTACGGTATATATATATGCTTGATATTACCATTTCGCCTGACATCATATAAACAGGTATAATGTGGTGACTAAGGCAGACGAGACTGTGATGAAATTAACTGATTTCGATATATTTTGTAAACATACTCTTAAGTTTATTCAATATGAGCAGTTTCCCTCTCCAACAGACACTGACAGATTTGGTTCTAACAAAAGAAAGTTAAAAGAAACAGGTGAAAAATGCGTCGAAGAAACTTCGGCCCAATCGAGTTTTCTGTACAGCGTATAATGGTGTATGAAATTCTCAGCCAAGGCCCATGAAACTCTTAGCAGCCGCCCGTGAAACTTTCAGCCACGGCCCAGTGATGGCTTGTGTTGTTGGTACCTATAGCGCTGTCTGACGCACGATCATGACTAACTTAAAACCGTAAAAAAAAAAAAAAAAAAAAAAAAGACAAAGTCTAGAGGACTGCAACTTGGTATGTTTGCTGACTGGAGGGTAGATGATCAACATATCGATTTGCAGCCCTCTAGCCTCATTAGTTTTTGAGATCTGAGGGCTGACAGAATAGAGTGCGGACGGAGAGACAAAGCCATCTCAATAGTTTCTTTTACAGAAAACTAAAACGACGAGAAAGCTTGAAGAAAGGCAGTATTTCAGGTGATTCCGGCGGTCACTCTTTGACAGGCTTACCGTCAAAGGAGTATGGATTGTTAGCCAATCAAAGAGCTACCGACATGAAGACCTTACCGACCTTTTTCAATGTTTACTTGTTTTCTTGTATGCCATCGCTCAAAGAATATTATCATTCTCGAGTTCCTTTGTTAACATTTGATACCAGTTAAAGCGGTTTTTAGTTGAGGTAAAGCAAAAGCTACTGTCTCATTATATATATAACAGATACATATATATACATATATACATATATATATATATATATATATATATATATATATATATTTATATATATAGTCTATGGGTATAGACGCTCATCAAACCGGCTACAGATCTAAATGCATATCCTGAGAACTGGAAAGATTTAAACATGTTTACAACCGTACCAGTGTATTCTGAGCAAAGTTAGCCAATGTTGTTGAGTCAAAACCGAGCTGTACAAGAGCACGGTATCCTCAAATGTCTCCGTAGCGTTATTGCAACAGGTGTCCAAAATATCGCCTGAATTCCTGGATAACGAACAACAGATCATTAGCAAAGATGGTAGAGCCATATGTTATGCAGCTCAAATTTTGGATAACTGCTACAATCAACCTTTGGAAGATTTTACAATGATAGCGACATAAAGAAAGAATTAATTGTGAACGCCCTTTGCCTGCCTTACTTCACAAGCTTTGATACCATCAAATCACTGTTAAAAACATTCAGTGTGAATTTCCTCTTTTCACTTACCACTGTTACAAAACAGGCTTATAAGGAATTACCCTTAACACAGCAGCATCACTACATATAAAATCCCTTGTGCGAAAAGTGATTCAATTCATTTGGGTCAAAACGACAGAGGAATTCATGTTCAGAACAAATCAGCAGATACATCCAGCTAGAACTGACAAAAGATGTCAAATCAGACAAGACTGATTGCCCCTGCAATAGTACATTAGTAAGAATCAATGATATTAATGTCAATTCAAGTCTGGGTTAATAAACCAGTGATTCCAATCTTCATATAATGTTCGAAGGAGATTTTTAAAATAAAACTAAGGATCATAACTAATTCTTGTAAATGTTTCTATGTTCTCCCTAATTAATCCAGTAACTGGGTTAGACCAGGACAGCTGTTCTTCATCTAAAGATGAAACTCATAAATGTAATACATTTGGTAATATATAATATATATAACACACACGCGCGCATATTTTACGACGTTGAAAAATGGAGTACAAAGTACCTCTTTTTGTTTTAAAGGAGATTTGAGTACCTAAAGTTCAAAACCTTCGAAAAGATCATCTGTTTTTAACTGGGATGAATATATTTACATACGAGGGTTCTTTATTCAGGAAGCAATTGCATACTATACTGTTTTGAACTACTCAAATCTCCTTTAAAACAAAAAGAGGTACTTTATACTTCATTTTTCAACGTCTTAAAAACGAAAAAGGCGGTTGGGGGGGGGGGGGAGTTGAACACGGATTTAGAAAGGATAAATAAGACGAACCCACAGTTAATGACTATGTTGACCTCTCCCTAAGAAAATCAACACCCGTGGTCACAGGAAACCGGTTCAATCTCTTTTATAATTACAGGTAAGTGTTTATGAGATACGAATTCCCAAACAAGAAATTTATGGCTCTTAAAAAATATTTACAGAGAAAAATTCACAACAAAATAATCCAAGAAAAGAAGAGAAATTGTGTGTGTGTGTGTGTGTGTGTGTTGTGTCTGTGTGTGTGTTCCAGAAATGCTTCCATGCGTCGTCTCAAATTAATTTTCTCACAAAGTCTTCATCAAAATCCCGATCTCGGTTTTTTTTTACAACTCTGGCATTGACCAGATATCTCAGTAGCTCTGCAAGATCCTCCACGTATGGGAGTAGTGTCGTCAGTGCACCTCACGTGGTGCACTGTAGACATTATTTAAATAAATGATGCTTGCAGCGTCCCTTCAGCCCAGCTGCTCCCCCTTTTTAGCCTTGTTTCTACCTCCGTTCCTTCTTTCTTTCTTCCACTTGCTCTCCAGCCTCTAACTTCTACTTTTGAGTGCAACCCTTAGATCCTTGTCGACCGGGAGCAAAATCTCATAGAGGCCTTATTTAAGGAGTTCGTTCAACCCACACTACAGAGAAGGTCTGATACTATAGGTAGTCAGTATGGACCCTCTAGATCACTGCTAGGTAGATAGTAGTCTCAAATTGTGGTGTCACTTATTCTCTACAGGCGAATTTATAAACCAATGTAAAATGACGCTAAATCGACATTTCAAGGATAGGGGAAATTTAGTTGGTCATATCTCGAGTTTCACACATGCCAGAGCGTTACTTAAGATATCAGAATGGAGGTTATAAAATGGTCTTTTACAATAACAACATTTTAAAAACTTTCACCTTTTTTATATGGATTAAGAAACATTTTTTTCTTATTAAAAACACCAGATGGCTACAGTCGAGGATCATTTTTTTCTTTTAAACATTGTTTTATTTACATCTTATCAGTTATATTTCATGATTTCTTTTTTTCAAACATTTTAATAATGCTTAGACTGAATAGTTAACAGAGAGATCTATTATTAGTAACTGTAACACACTATATTCACTGTCTTTACTGTATGACTCGAAGTCATTACACTGAGAATAATACCTTCTAATAATGTATACTACACCTGATCTTAAGGATCTTCCACCTTCAAATACATAGTTTATCATTTATGATCCATTAAGCACTGTAGCAGACACTGAAATAGTGAGGTCTTACTGCTTCTTACATCTGAATTGCCAACTAAAAGAAGAAGAAGAAGAAATAAAAACTAAATCAAATAACATCATCTAGGTAAAATACACCATAATGCAGAGAATGGCTAACTTTCAGCATGCATAACTGTTATTATTAAATCTAGCAGAATAATCCACAGATATATCAAGATAAACAGATGATGATACAATTTGAAGAGACGTTTAAAGAGAAATGAACACTCCTACTGCTGAACAAAAATTACAGCTAATTTCCATCATAATCCAATAGATCTGATTTTGGCACTCCTCGTTGCCCACGCACTGGCAGGCTTCAGTGCATCCTAAGTCATTTCGCTTGGCACAACAGTTTGCTCTACTATAAATTTTGCAACCACAATGGGTCAGCTCCAATAAAAATTTAGTTTTTATTTTCTTCTTCTTCTTCTTTTAGTTGGCAATTCATATTTAAGAAGCAGTAAAACCTCACTATTTCAATATCTGAAACAGTGCTTAATGGAACATAAATGATAAACTGTGTATTTGAGGGTGGAAGATCCTTAAGATCAGGTGTAGTACATTATTAGAAAGTTATTATTTTCAGTGTAATGACTTCGAGTCACGCAGTAAAGACAGTGAATATAGTGTGTTACAGTTACTAATAATAGACCTCTCTGTTAACTATTCAGTCCAAGCATTATTAAAATGTTTGAGAAAAAGAACTCATGAAAAGTAACTGACAAGATGTAAATAAAACAATGTTTAAAAGAAAAAAATGATCCTCGACTGTAGCCATCTGGTGTTTTTAATAAGAAAAAAATGTTTCTTAATCCATATAAAAAAGGTGAAAGTTTCTAAAGTGTTGCTATTGTAAAAGACCATTTTATAACCTTCATTCTGATATCTTAAGTAACCCTCTAGCATGTGTGAAACTCGAGATATGACCAACTAAATTTCCCCTATCCCTTGAAATGTCGATTTAGCGACATTTTACATTGGTTTATAAATTCGCCTGTAGAGAATAAGTGACACCACAATTTGAGACTGTTATCTACCTAGCAGTGATCTAGAGGGTCCATACTGACTATTTATGGTATCAGACCTTTCCTGATGTGTGGGTTGAACGAACTCATTTTCTACGAACTATATATATAAATGGGATAGTTTGGGTTTTCTACTTTGTTTTTATATTGCATTTCAATTTACGAAAGCAAGTTATGTTCTAATAAAATTGTACTCCTTTATATCTTATTTTCTTTTTTATATAGGACAAAATTTAATATAATTAAATTTCGTCTTATCTTTTCTTTGTATCCATATGATATAAATTTAAAATCTTAAAACTTACCTATAGTTTTTGAAAATGTTATGGTTGAGTAGTTAATTATATACGTATATATATATTATATATATATATATATATATATATATATATATATTTCTCGTTTAGAATTGTATCCTTTAATTAGTTATCTTGTACAATTCAATAAAAATATAACTTACCTTAGAAAAATGTCCATTTTTTCCACCGTTCCAATTACCCACCTGTAGTTAGTAAATAAAGGAAAATCCTCACATTTATTTTAAAAGGCAAGATAAAATATAAAATCCCACATGGTGAGAGAGGAGAGAGAGAGAGAGAGAGAGAGAGAGAGAGAGAGAGAGAGAGAGAGAGAGAGAGATTTATAACACCAAGAGACAAGGCATAGTTAAACATTTTTCTGAATATTTACTGCTATATTTAGATAAATCGCAATATCACTCGTGGAATATAGAAAATCAAGGAAAAACAAAGAGAGAGAGAGAGAGAGAGAGAGAGAGAGAGAGAGAGAGAGAGAGAGAGAGAGAGAGAGAGAGAGAGAGAGAGGAGAGTATATGAACTGGGTATGGCTTCAGATATGGATTCCAGTTTGAAGAAAATGTGGCCTTACCTGGCCTTGGCAGCAGCTGTTGTTGGGACGTTGTTGTCCAGATGTTTTTCGAAATACGGAGGAATAGTCATCTTGTTTGCTGTGGCTGCCTATTCGCTGGTGAGGTTTCTCCTGACTGCTGATGAAGCTGGAGAGCCCAAGGAAAAGGAACTGAACGAGAGAATTGCGGACTTGCGACCAGTGCCAGAGAGAACAGCGGGTGAACTTGGACAGGACAAGTCTTCAGCTGCAACAGAGGCTCGAGTACCATGAAGAGATTCAGATGGAGGAGGAAGGAAGAACGCACTCGTGTGATCCAGATCACTTAGGAGGTGTTGTAACAGCAGACCTGGCAAGACAGGGCCCACTCGCTCGAAGCTGAAATGTTGTTTCTGAAAAGGGAGAACGATCACGGGAAGAGGGAGAAACAGCAGCTGGAAGACAAGATCCTCAAAATGACAGAAGAAAATCAGCAGCTGAAGGACAACGCAAAGGAAATTGGGCAGAGAAACGGTGCCCTATGTGAGAGGATAAGGAATGTGATTGCACAGTTGGCAGAGGCAAACTGCCTGTTTGAGAGGCTCGAGAAACTCATACGACAGAAGGAGAAAGACCTGCAGTTAAAGACGGCAGAAGCGGCGGAGATGACGAGGCTCATCCAGGAACAAAAAGACGCGACTGAAAAGCGGGAATCCGACAGGAAAGACTCCGAGCTGATGTTCCAGCGCCTGCAGTTTGACATGGAAGACCTCTCGAAGTAAAAGTGAGGACTACAATGTGAAGTTCAGGCGGCAAAACTCAGGAGGAACGAGCTGACATGGCTTCTAGAGGAACAAAATCGTCGCTTGGAGTTGCCAGAGAGGAAGGCATATCCTGGGATGGGCAGGCGAGGTCTGCCATGTGTCCCAGGATGGGCGGACGACGGCCACCATGGGTCCCGGGACGGGCAGGCGAGGCCTGCCACATGTCCTGGGACTGGCAGGTGATGTCCGCTACAGGTCCTGGGATGGGCGGGCGAGGCCTGCCACGTGTCCCAGGACAGGCAAGCGAGGTCTGCCACGGGTCCTGGGATGGGTGGGTGAGGACTGCCACGTGTCCCGGGACAGGCAGGCGAGGCCCGCCATGTGTCCCGGGTCAGGTGGTGCAGCCCGCCACGGGTCCCATGATGGGTGGGCAAGGCTGCCACGTGTCCTGGGACGGGCAATGGGCCCACCATGTGTCCTGGGACGGGACGGGTGAGCCCCCTCACATGTCCCAGGATGGGCAGGTGAGGTCCACCACGGGTCCCAAGACGGGCAGGAAAGACCTGCTACGGGTCCCGGGACAGGGGGGCGAAGTCTGCCACGGGTCCCAGGATGGACGGGCGAGGTCCACCACGTATCCTGGGATGGGCAGGGGAGGTCTGCCACGTGTCCCAGGATGGGAGGGTGAGGTCCACCACAGGTCCTGGGATGGGCAGGCGAGGTCCACCATGGGTCCCGGACGGGCGAGAAAGGCCCGCTACAGGTCACGGGACAGGCGGGCAAGGACCACCACATGTCCCGGGACGGGTGGGTGAGGTCTGCCACGTGTCCCGGGCAGGGTAGCTGAGGCCCACTATGTGTCCCGGGACAGGCGGTGAGGCCCGCCACAGGCCCTGGGATGGGCGGGCAAGGGCCCCATTTGTGTCCCAGGACAGGCAGGCGACGTACGCCACGTGTTCTGGGACAGGCAGGCCAAGTGTTGCAGGAAAGGCAGGCGAGGTACGCCACGGGTCCTAGGACAGGTGGGTGAGGTCCGCCATAGGTCTCAGGAGGGGCGGGGGAGGGTCCCGGGATGGATGGGCAAGACCGCCACGTGTCCCGGGACACGCAGACGATGTCTGCCAAGGGTACCAGGACGGGCGAGCGAGGCCCGCCACATGTCCTGGGATAGACGGGCGAGGTCCACCACATATCCTGGGATGGGCAGGCGACGGCCACCACGGGTCCCAGGACGGGCGAGCGAGGCCTGCCACATGTCCTAGGACTGGCAGGTGATGTCTGCCACGGGTCCTGGGATGGGCGGGCGAGGCCTGCCACGTGTCCCAGGACAGGCAAGCGAGGTCTGCCACGGGTCCTAGGACAGGTGGGTGAGGTCTGCCATGTGTCCCGGGACAGGTAGGTGAGGGCCACCATGTGTCCTGGGTCGGGTGGTGCGGCCTGCCACAGGTCCCATGATGGGCGGGCAAGGCTGCCACGTGTCCTGGGATGGGCAAGGGGCCCAACATGTGTCCTGGGATGGGACGGTTGAGCCCCCCTCACATGTCACAGGACGGGCAGGTGAGGTCCACCACAGGTCCCAAGACTGGCAGGAAAGGCCTGCTACGGGTCCCGAGACATGGGGCGAAGTCCGCCACGGGTACCAGGATGGGCAGGCGAGGTCTGCCACATGTGCCAGGATGTGAGGGTGAGGTCCACCACGGGTCCCGGGATGGGCAGAGGTCCACCATGGGTCCTGGGACGGGTGATAAAGGCCCGCTACGGGTCCCGGGACAGGCGAAAGAGGACTGAAATGGGTCCCGGGGCGGGTGGGCGATGTCCGCCACGGGTCCCGGGACGGGCAGGAGAGGACCGCCATGTGTCCCGGGACAGGCAGGGAAGGCCCACTGCGGGTCCCGGGACATGTCCTGGGACTGGCAGGTGATGTCCGCCACGGGTCCTGGGATGGGCGGGCGAGGCCTGCCATGTGTCCTGGGACTGGCAGGAAAGGCCTGCTACGGGTCCTGGGACAGGGGGGCGATGTCCGCCACAGGTCCCAGGACGGGCGAGCGAGGCCCGCCACGTGTCCCGGGATGGACAGGCGAGGTCCACCATGTATCCTGGGATGGGCAGGCGAAGTCTGTCACCTGTCCCAGGATGGGTGGGCGAGGTCCATCAAGGGTCCTGGGATGGGCCACGTGTCCCAGGACTGGCAAGTGATGTCTGCCATGGGATCTTGGGATGGGCAGGCATGGGCCTGCCACGTGTCCCAGGACGGGCAGGTGATGTCTGCCATGGGATCTTGGGATGGGCAGGCATGGGCCTGCCACGTGTCCCAGGACTGGCAGGTGATGTCTGCCATGGGATCTTGGGATAGGCAGGCATGGGCCTGCCACGTGTCCCAGGACGGGCAGGCAAGGTCCGCCATGGGTCCCTGGATGGTTGGGCAAGGTCCGCCACGGTCCCGGGATGGGCGGGCAGAGCCCGTGACATGTCCCGGTACGGGAAGGTGAGGCCCGCCATGTGTCCCAAGATGGGTGGTGAGGCCCCCTACGGGTCCCGGGATGGGCGGGCAAGGCCGCCACGTGTCCTGGGATGGGCAAGGAGCCCACCATGTGTCCCGGGATGGGCGGGGTGAGGCCTCCTTCACATGTCCTGGGATGAGCAAGCGAGGTCCACCATAGGTCCCGGGAGGGGCGGGAAAGGCCCGCTATGGGTCCCAGGACAGGCGGGCAGGGTTCGCCACAGGCCCTGGGATGGGTGGGCGGGGGACCACCACGGGTCCTTGGACGAGCAGGCGGGGGCCAGCCACGGGACCCTAGACGGGCGGGCAGGGTACGGCACGGGTCCCGGAACAGGTGGGCGGGGCCCACCACGGTTCCCAGGATGGGCGGGAGAGGAATGCCATGGGTCCTGGGATGGGCAAGCAAGGCCCGCCACATGTCAGTGGTTGGAGGAAACCCTTCATTGCGTTTTTACTTTTGGCAGAATATCCAGTATCTGATATCGTTCACTTTAGTGCCTGCCTTCTTGACAGCTGTGTACAAGTTGCAAATGAACTTCTCACAAGTAGTCAGAACATTTCCAAGTATTTCTGGGGGCCCACCACGCTTTGAAAGTGCTTCTTGATAAGAAATGTTGCCAAGAAGTATTTTCAAGATGTTTTTCTTACTAATTCCAGCCAAGGAGTTTGTTGAGTCATACACAGTTACTGCATGGAACCCTAACAATGGTGAGCAATACTGTTCTCCAAGTTGTTGGGAAATGGAATGTATGCCCTCTCTCTCTCTCTCTCTCTCTCTCTATGGTCATCTCTCTCTCTCCAGGCTCCTCTCTCTCTCTCTACTTATAATCCTTGAGAATCCTGCCATCACCAGCCACCCACCCTCGAAACAGGATACTTTTCTCCCTATTTCCATCGCTGGTCGTCCACTTCTCATCCTTCCCTGGAGGGACGGCATTCGTAATCAATATACTAAAACCTTAAAAAAGCTGCACGGGCCCCATTGCAAAA
This sequence comes from Macrobrachium nipponense, assembly GCF_015104395.2. Classification (NCBI taxonomy): domain Eukaryota; kingdom Metazoa; phylum Arthropoda; class Malacostraca; order Decapoda; family Palaemonidae; genus Macrobrachium; species Macrobrachium nipponense. The sequence goes on from NC_087212.1 coordinate 17,543,757, forward strand.
TAGGGCTTCGCACGCTTCTTTCTCCCTCATGTTTATGGCGCAAGTGTGATTTTATACACGAAAGCACACGCTTCGAATTCATTGTTAAGCATTTTTTTTTTAAATCTTACACTCATCCTCTTTTTTTTCCAATCTTACACTCATCCTCTTTTATTTTTTATCTTTTTATTCTGCAGTATACTTCATTCCTTATCGCTTTCTCTTTTGCATTCCATGCACACGTTAGGCGTACTTTACTATTGCCGTCGTAAAGAATTGACCCCATTTTTCTCCTTCAGTTGAAGATACGCTCGTTAGTTTAGATGCCGAACACAGTACATGCAGAATAATGTTCTATAATAACAAAAACTCTCGCATAAAAACAATTTTCAGCAAGCAAATATATTACCTAAATAAGAGTATATGTTGCGAAAAACAGTCTATGAAATCTTTAACATATAATATATATATTATATATATATATATAATATATATATATATATATATATATATATATATATATATATATATATATATATTATATATATATATATATATATATTAAGTGAGAAAGTGAGAAACCATGATATTAAGGTCTGACCGATTTTTTCGTATGATAAGAAATGATGATATATTCAATACATGGTAAGAATTATTTATCAAAAGATAACGTCAGATAGATGTTCAATATACTCGTACATGAATTTATACACAACGTTTTCCATCATATGTAAATATGTAAATATATACTATATTTATGTTACAGTACAAAATAATTAAAAGCAAAACTGATGAACATGTTACTAAGAAATAAAAAAAAAAAAAACAAAAAAAAAACATACGAGAATGAAAAATGTGTATAAAAGGACCAACGCTCAAATAAGAAATACATCGATACAGAATGGCGCGCGCCGCGCGAGAGAGAGAGAGAGAGGGAGAGAGAGAGGGAGAGAGGGTCACAGGGGTTGGACAGCCGTCTCGCTGAATCAATATTTCTTTATACAAGCATTTTAAGGTCATCCTTTTCATTTCTTATTTTTCTGGGACGTTTCATACGATGGATATCTGGTTAACACGAGAGAGAGAGAGAGAGAGAGAGAGAAGAGAGAGAGAGAGAGAGAGAGAGAACCTTGTATATTGAATAATTTAAAACAAGAAAAAACAAGACCTTAATCGTACATGTCAACATGAAAAGGAAATATCAACAACTCAAATTTTTTTATCTGTCTAACTTTATAAAGTCTATCACAGACACACAAACAAGAATTACAATTTCGATATAAATTAATATCCTTTGGCGAAAGAAATCAACGGTTCTTTCTTAGAATATAACAAAAAGCAAAGCACGTGAGAAAGACAAAGAGTGCTTGCAAAGCGACTAATCGGCCAGCAAACAAAACGTCACAGAATGCACTCACCAAGCTGAAATTCCCACGCTGCTGTTTATCGTGCGTCAAAACAGTGAATAAGCTTTCTAAAAACAGACTATGCTGAGAAAAAACTCATCCACTAATATAGAAGCCGAACGTCTCTATGGCCCAGGTTAAAACTGTGTTGCAGAAGTGTGCTGCTCAGTAACGATACGTCAGGACCTTCTCAGCGCCAAATATTCTCCCATCTTTGTCCAATTCCATCTGACCAAGGACTTTTTACAGGCTTTTATTTTTTTTTCTTTCTTTCTTTTTGCTCTCAGTTCACTGAAGGTGAACAAAGTATGCATTCAAATGAGCCCCTGAAGCGTAATGTGATCACGGAAAATCTTTTAGAAAATTTAACTCGGAGGAAAAAAAAAAAAACAGTCGTTGGATACGTACAAATTTTAAGAATGTAAAAAGTGAGGTAAGGAACAGCAGTAATTTGTCAGCTCTTTGCACTTTATAATGCATAAAAACATACGAGAGAGAGAGAGAGAGAGAGAGAGAGAGAGAGAGAGAGAGAGAGAGAGAGAGAGAGAGTATTATACTTTTTAAAAACACAAAAATGTTCCAAACATGAATATAAAAACAGAAAAAGGGAAACGGTTCTTTTCAAAGTCTCAATGATATATATATATATATATATATATATATATATATATATATATATATATATATATATATATATATATATATATCAGTGCCTACATACAAAAAGAAGACAGTACTATAATACTGAATTGTGGATGAATTCTGCAGAGAAACAGAAATTTTAGCTGTTTCATACTGCTACCCTTAAGGCTCATCAGCAGATCAGCAGTGTATCAATTATAGTCATCGCTGGCTTCCGGGATATTATGACCCCTTCTTTCCAATTACTTTTTAATTCCATTTATCCATTTATCCTCCTCCATCTAAACACTTCCCAATTATACACTTTTCCCAACCCTACTACTGC
>NC_087212.1:17548608-17556108 GCF_015104395.2 Macrobrachium nipponense
TATATATATATATATATATATATAGTATATATATATATTCCTAGCAATCATGAATGCAATATACCGGGATTGATGTTGAACCACGAAAGATGTCACAGTTACCATGGATTACGAATCTAAATGACTTCTGATCTATATTACTCACCTCATCCCCTTCAATCTCTACGTTTCCACTTTCAGATACCTCAACCTTACAGGTCAAACCCAGCTTTCAATTTAGATCCAGAGGCATTCATCTCTGTCTCATTTCTGTTCCTAATATCCATGCATACCTTGTATTCTGTATGAACTTTCTTAAGTTGTTTACAATTCTCACCAAGTCTCTCTCACTACTTTCATCTATTCCTATTCGCCGTTTTTCTTCTTCTCTCTCTTTCCACTTTCATCAGCCATTCTACATTCCCTCTTCTCGTAATTTTCTCAGGCGTTTGAAATCCAGTCTTACGATTTTACAATCGCAAGGTTTTCTCTCTCTCTCTCTCTCTCATTATCCCGAATTCACTCTACACCATTCCATTTTCTTTCCATTGTTTGCCTTCATTCTTTTTCTTTGTTGTTCAGTAAGGTTTTCATCTTGTTTCTCTCTTTGTGGCAACGCCCATTTTACCTTGTTTTCCGTGTCTTTTGTAGTTTATTTTGCGTTTACCCTCACTTCCACAAACGTTTCATCTCTATAAAATAATTCCATTCTTCAATGCATGAAAAGTTTCTTCTTACTTTTTTTGGTTTTTTATCTATTTTTCTACTTTCCATTCTCTCTCTACTGTCTCCTCAAACACGAGTTCCGTGGTTCTTTGTCTCTCCTTCTTTTATTTCATTACAACTCATCTGATTACTGCTCTTCCTATTTTTGAGTCTCTCCGAATACTTTCTATGGCTCATTTACAAAAGAAATGTCATATTCCACCTTAGTCTCCTTATCAATTCTTTCACATCCATTCCATCCACTTTGTTCTTTTAATTTCTTCCCAGATATTCACCTACAGCATGCATGTTTTGTTTTCACATTCTCCCTCACCCCCCAACACACACACACACACACACACATCCTTCACCCCAGACCTCCTTCCCACAACGTGCCCTTTTTTTCTTTCATTCTTTCACTTCAATTCTTCTCTCCCCACCGCTCGCCTATTATTAATTCCCCCCGATAACTTTTCCAACAGCACATTCTTACTCTATTTTTTCTGGGTTTCTTCTTCTTCCTTCGCCTCGTTGCAGTAGTAAAGTTACTCGAGACCTCGCAACATGGATCCGTCTCGGGCATTCCGAGATGATTTTCCACAACATTTCGTCCGTTCCTTCACCGCCGCCGCCCTTGGACGCCTTACGTACGCCTGGTCTGTTCCTATTTTCACGCCCACTGAGGCGAGATCTCTCGGGGCTTGCAGATTACATGCAGTCTACTCGTCCTTTTAATCGCTTTTGCCTATTTTGTGTTTTTGAAAACTTTCGTTTGCCGAATTCTTCGCTGCGAGTGAAAGGACAGGAACAAATTACAGTTTTTTTCTGGATGACTAATGTTGTCCCGGTATGTTGGTCTGTAAAAACTGTAGATGTTTCAGTGATTCGCTAGTAACGAAATTGAATTGCTAATGAATGCCAAAGAAGTATAAAAATGCAATAAAACGATCAGTGTTGTCGCAGGAAAGATTTGAGAGGAAATTTCCAGGGCGTTCCTGGTTCATTCCTTATGGGATCCTTTTCAGAACTGATCAAATATCGTCAGACGGGAGGAAATAACTGAGGCAATTCTCAATAAGTAATTTCCAAATTGTTTATCTTCTTACCCTTACTAGATAGCATTGATATCCTGGCGGCCGGTCTCAAATTTCATTTAATAAACAAGTATGTTTAATTAGCAAAAAAAAAAAAAAAAAAAAAAAAAAAGTGCCCAGTGAGAAGGAAGATAAGGCTGCTCCCAGGGGGTCCGATATGATGCAATACACCACGAAATGCAGTGCAACTACGGGTCAAGCAGGGCTGAAGACTCAGGGAGGGGGTCAAGAGAGAGGAGGCGGGGTTGGAGAGAGAGAGAGAGAGAGAGAGAGAGAGAGAGAGAGAGAGAGAGAGAGAGCTGCCTGCCCAGTCCTATCCCTTCGAGTCTGCTGCTGCCTCTCTGGCCACTACAACTGCAAAGATTTCCCCCACGCCTCCGTCCCCCCCTCCCTCCTTCTGTCTCCTTACCTCTCGTCTATCTACCTCCCACGTGTTTTCTTACACACCCACCTTCCCTCTAACGCCAAGGGAACACCCACACAGTGTACCGAAAGACGACACGCCCTCGTCCAAACTTCCCTGCAGGATGGCTATGATGTTGCGTGAACAACGACTGCTGTTCTGAGGACTCTGAGGTTGTCCCGTGGCGATGCCCTCCGAGAGGAAAAGGTGCCTGAAGACGTCTCAAGGAAAGAAGGAAGGAAGGGAAAGTAACACAGTAAATTCCCGATTGCTCCTTCAGTGACTAAAATCAAGACCACCTTAGAGTTGTATTTTCTGGTACATCCTGAATCCTGAATGTCATAACCCCTCCTTCACAATAATAATAATAATAATAATAATAATAATAATAATAATAATAATAATAATGAACGAGTCGCCTTACCACTACCTCCTACCCAGATTTCTAGCCACAGCTGACACGCAGCCCATGACTGGTACAGTTTGAAGTTTTCCTTAATACAAGAAACTTTCACAAAATACCAAGAAACTTTCCCAGAATACCTATGGTACAACAAAGCTTGGACGGTGAGTATGGGGCGAGGGCATATACAAAGAAAATACTAGAATGATAATAAATAGAAGCCCTAGATATTTGTTAGGGATATACAGTACTTCACATACTTCAAAATCTACCCATTTGTAGTGTAAATTTTTGAAAGGCGGATCAAAGAAAAAACACTACTTGAGGTATGAAAAATATGAGAGAGAGAGAGAGAGAGAGCGAGAGAGAGAGAGAATCTTGGATAAATAAGACCTGATAAAACGAAGTACTGAACAGCAGAGACGCATCGCTACAGGGATGATAAAGACATCTTCAGGTAGTGCCTCCCTTCAAACTGACCTGACAGTCCCGTTCCTTAAGAGAAATTACGACTTATGGTCGGCCATCACTCCAGGACAAAGGCCTCGCAAAAATTTGCACCTTCACCACTCCAGCACGAACGCTGAATACGAAAACTGAAATAAAAACTCAAATAGCAACAATAAAAGCAGTAATAATAATAATGATAATGAATCAGTCCCAAAATTAGCCAAGCGTAACAAAATCTTTTATTTGAGATAAGATAGCAAGCTAATTAATATACATAAATTTTTTAAGTTAATCAACGGGTACAAGATGTGAAAACAATGCAACCTTATATATTCACACACAATATCATCAGGTAACCCCAAATATACAACAGCTACCCACCCACCCACAGCCCATCTGCCCCTCGCCCTGCCCAAGCTATACCCTCCGTTCCCCTCCCAGCCCTCCGACGATCAGACAGGATCCCGGCCTTCTACCACGCCCCGCTACAAAGGATAAAGGTGAAACACTTTTCTCAAGGTTAGAAGAAGCCTTCCTGAGAGCTGGAGTTCTTTATGGACACGATTTATAAGCAGCGAACAGAGACCCCGAGATAAAAAGTTGTTGGAACCCTCTCTTGCCTGCAGAGGAGGTCATGGAAGTGGGTGGGGTACCGCAGAGAAGGCGATACGAGAGGCAGAGAAAAAGGGATACGAGAAATGGAGCAAATGGGAAGAAAAATGGACAACAAACTTCAAGTTGTAGATTTCTAGTGAAGATACGAGAGAGGACTAACAAAGGCCAATCGAGCCATTACAGGGATAAATGTAATATATATATATATATATATATATATATTACTATATATTATATATATATATATAATATATATATATATATATATGATATATATATATATGTATATATATATATATATATATATATATATACTATATATATATATTCTGTTTGAGAGAGGAATATGCTATGAATAAATAACCAGATACTATAAAATTGTGAATCGCTAATCAGCCTAAGAAGATAAACAAATCAAGATGCTGATCCTTTCGAGTGACTACTCCTATTTTGACCAAATCTGCCGGTGTTCTAGTTCAGAGGTTACTTGCAGCTTGGAAATAAACCAAAACTGATTTCGTGTAGACGACATGCCGGCATGTAGATATCTTTTAATCACATTCAAATTCATCGAAACTCCGAGAAGGAATCCAGTACCCATTTAAATGTCTGTTAGAAAAAGGCGGGGCGGATTTATTCTTATTTCTTATTTATTTTCTTTTTAGTATCACTGGGTAATGAAGGCACTCAGGAAAGCCGATGATTCTTTAACCACCTACATTTCTCTCTCTCTCTCTCTCTCTCTCTCTCGATCTCTCTCTCTCTCTCTCTCTCTCTCTCTCTCTCTCAATACACTTACACAGTATATTATAATACTTACTGGTAATCTTCTTATACACGAAGATACCTCATTCATTAGTTTTCCATATGAGAAAATGAAAAATATAAATGGGTACAAAATGGCCAATAGTTTCGTCTGCCAATGGACCTCTTCTTGGCGCGTTTATTTTTCCTTACTAATCGATCCATGAAGAGGTTCATTGGCGGGCGAAATTGTTGGGCATTTTTTTAGCCATTTACATTTTTCATTTTCCTATGTGGAATACTAATTCATTATATACTGTTTACATCGTTTAAATAAATAAAAAGAAATTCTTCAACTGGGGACACAAAACCTTCAGATTTCATTTCATCATACCATAAAAATTTTCTGTCTTAACTCAACAAGGAATTCCGTTACGTACTGAAATTCACACTAAATCAAAGTATCTTTCTTCGAGTTTTACCACATCCACTAAGTCGATGTTTACACACCGTTCTCCTCCAACTGGTAAATACGATTTTCTTATAAGCGTATCAGTATCTATTAAAAGATGATAACAGGACGAGAGAGAGAGAGAGAGAGAGAGAGAGAGAGAGAGAGAGAGAGAGAGAGAGAGAGAGAGAGAGCCTTTCATATTCGACAAGAAAAAAGCTTAAACCTTCGCTTCAATATCATGCACAGCAAACCAACATTACAAAAGAAAAAATATAATGAAAATACAAAACATTATTTTCATTTATATTCAAATTATTTATGTACCTATCTCGCTTTTTCGCCAATTTAAGATCACATAAATTTACCACCCATACTTAATCAATAAACCTACAGTATATAAATTTATCAGCCATATAAATGAAGAGACTAACAACATCTTGGTTTCAGAATGAAAGGCTCCTCTATAAAGATCACAATAAAGATCAACTTCCAATACTCCTGAACCCCTCCTGCTCTACCTTTCGTGACAGTCTTGTGTGTTGTTCTTAATTCTCCTGAGAAAAGCTTTCTATGTCACTATTACACTTGGAAAACAAATTAAAAGTTATTTGGAAAGCTGGCAGGCAACGGCAATGCTATCTTCCTCCTTTCCTTAAATTAACAAAAACAAATTAGCATTAATTCAAAATCAGAGGCTTCATAAGTAAATGCCACTAATAATCAATTCATGAACTAAATCTAGGATGGTTAACAGAAAAGATTATTTCTTTTATTAAATGAACTTCGTCGCATTTCACCGCTATGAAAAGGAAAACACTTGTCTCAGTTACTAATAATATATTTTTGTGTAATCTTGCACCACATTCTTCAACCTATTATATGGTGTTTAGCTGTAAGAAAAAAAAAATCCTACTGACTTTGTCCAGTGTTTGCTTCTCATTTTTCAATATGGCTGATATACAAAAGCCAAGCAGGCTATAAGATTACTCTAACACATGAAATGTAATATTTGTTCATATAAATGGACACCAAATTGTATCATCTTAAAACCATGATGATCCGTACCTCATAAGAATTACATAATGCCAATTTCCACGCAAAGATATCACAACTGCTATCTTTCAAGTCCTTGTGCTCGTACACCAGCGACCACGGAAATCTTCATCAGCTACTCATGAATATACTGTCCAAGCAATTACAAATATGGTTAGAAGAACACGAGTAGCCGACAACCCTCAGAGTAACATCTCTCTTTCCCTTCCTTTCATAATTCATTTTATTGTCAGATACATTTTCGAAGTGGTCTGTACCTCATCAATATATATATATATATATATATCATATATATATATATATATATATATATATATATATATATATATATATAGTGTGTGTGTGTGTGTGTGCGCGAGCGTGTTTGTGTGTGCGTGTGTCTGTAGTTTATAAACCTCATGACAACAGAACTGCTATATAAAATTCGTCTCCACTGCTCCAGCCAAATTGCATAGACCCCAATACTTATTCTTGTATCAAAGGTGATGAATTAAATTGAATTGAATACAGAATTTAGGCCAAAGGCCAAGCACTGGACCTATAAGGTCATTCACAGCTGAAACGGAAATCGACAGTAAAAACTTGGGAAGGTGAAAAGGAGGAAAACCTCAAAGCAGTTGCACTATGAATCGATTGTTAGGAGAGGGTGGAAAGTAAGATGAAAGAAAGAGGACATGAAGTATCAAAGGTGACAGCGTCCCATCTGTGGTTTACAAGAGAGGGAAAGAAAAGCAGGTCTAGAATAGGCTACAGGCTTGAGCGTATGCCTATGGGATAAGGAAGGAACTACTCCACCTTTCACATATAAAAGTCTTTGTTGGTACTTACAGAAACAACAGAAGATGATAGCCCACCGTAGAAAAACTAAATCAATGGCCTAAACGCAAGCTCTCTCAAATTACCTCTTTATTATATAATTACAGAATACACTACTAGGTCATAATCCCAGTCTAAAGTATCACGGAAAAAGTTAGGAAGTGATTCCCCTTGACAACTGTAATGCTTCAAACAAGACATCTCCAATACAATGTTAATTTTCTATACCTGAAAATTAACATTAAGTGAAGGGTGGTAACTAATAAAAAAAATAATTGTTTACGTGAGGAAATCTGTAAGTGAGAACCTTCCGACAAGACTAAAATAATAAGAACAAAAATAAGTATTCCTGAGCCAACTCAAGAAAACCCTGCTGCAGCAGAGAAGACCACCACGTCAAGAGCAGACGCTACACAATGATGGAGTTGGAGCTGAGGGATTGATTTTAGTGCCCTAACAACCTACCGTTGGGAAATCAAGGCCTATAAATGTTGCCAGGGCACGGCAATGGAAAGTTCAAATTCAATAGCCACGATGATATGTTAAAGGATAAAAAATCCCTACGCATTCTACAGGACATGGAAAAGTATTACAACTAGCTGGATTCAAGTTGCACGGAAGGTATAATCTATAAATAAGTATTACAGACTGAAAAATATTTGTATCAGACACTTCTAAACAAAAAGAGGAGTCCATGCAGTATTACAAGAAACTCCGAAAAGAATGATTATCAAGTGATGAGAAAGTAGAAGCTATCCAAAGGTTTTTATGGCAAATACTCAGA
>NC_087212.1:17561108-17648608 GCF_015104395.2 Macrobrachium nipponense
TCTCGTGTACACTATATAATAAATAAATATATATATATATATATATATATATATATATATACACACCTAATAGATAGACACACACACACACACACACACATATATATTATATATATATATATAGATATATATATCATATATATATATATATATATAGATATATATATCTATATATATATATATATATATATATATATATATATATATATAATATAGAAACCCTACAAATATTTCTACATACAAGCATATTTGTATTTAATATTCATAAAAAATTTCTCACTTCTTGGAACAAGCATGTAACTACACGAATATGACAAGAAGAAGCTACTAGATAAATCTAAATAAACAAACAGTTACTAAATACATCTACCCAAACTGACATCAACAGAAAGACCAGTATCATATTACTACCATCAAGGACTAAGAACTATCCAATTCTGGAAGCATCAATGAAAATTCCACTCTTCATGAATGAATTGACACTTTCACCTAAAACAGGTATGAAGCCCAACTAAGTGAATGTTAACCTGCCTCATGCAAGGTAAAATACCAAAAAAAAAAAAAAATCACAATGAGAGTGATTATACTGAACGATAGGTGTTACTACAAATATGTGACAATATGACATGAAATGGTAATTTAGGCCAAAGGCCAAGCGCTAGGAACTATGGGGTCATTCAGTGCTGGAAAGGACATTGAGAGTAGGTAGGTTTGAAAGGTGCACCAGGAGGAAAACGTCACAGATGCACAATGAGATCATTGCTAGGAGTGGTTGAAGAGCAAGATGGAAGAAAGATAATATGAATGGAGGTACAGTAAGAGAAATGAAAGGGGTTGCCGCTGCAAGAACTTTTAGTAAAGCCTACATTGCACCCCGTGAGGTGCACTGACGGCACTACCCCGCTACTTGGAGATATGACATATGAGTTGTGATACAAACCTTAAGTGTAAAACTACCTTTGAGTTTACTAGTTATGATCGTTGAAATGAATGTGTATCATATAATAAAAACTCCCCCTCTGCTAAGTAAGGTTGTTTTAAATTGGGTTAAGATAGTTCTTTAGACACCCTACATGATATATCCCTAGGAAATGCAGTCGCCCATAAATTATTCTCATGGTAAACTATTTACGGGTACTACATAATTAAATGAATGTGTCGAAAGCAGGAGAGTAGTAGTGGAGCGAACTACGGTTAAGAATGGGACTCATAGGATAATAAATTTACAGCAAAAAAGTGAACCCATTAATTTGGCCCTCAGAATATGATTCATACACGTACATCCAAGCGTTATACACAACGCAATGGTATTTCTTATGTGTATATGTGTGCGTATACATATGTATATTATATATATATATATATATATATATATATATATATATATATTATATATATATATATATATATATATATATACGTATATGTGTGTGTAGTTGTGTGTGTTCTATGTGCAATGAACTCAATCCATGTTTAACCATCACAAAATACTATAAACTACGAAGGAAAATAATGTAACTAACTTGAACATTACCATTGTCTCTATTGAGAAAGGTACACCCTTCTACCGATATGTCATAAAAACTGATAGCAAGGTTGGTGTCATATAAATAACAATTTCCAAACAATGTCGTCGTGAGAATAAACAAAGGTTATTTAATCAAGTTTTCATCAACTTTCTTCGGTTCATTAGTTTCACCGTAATCCTCCAACAGACAAACGGACATACTGAACCAAAAGTAATCTCCTTGGCCAATAATGCTGGCAAAGTGAAGAATCCATCATTATAATGATTTCTATTTTAATCACAACACAACGTGGGGTAATAGAATACTGAACTATATTTCAGAGAATAAATGTAGTACACACATCCCTATGCTCTTTCTTTCGCCCTGCTTACCTTTCTATGCCATTAAGCGCTTGGAATCTCTCTCTCTTTTTTTCTGCTACTTAACCTCCTCAAGTTCCAATATAAAGTGAAGGCAATCATTCGTCGAACCGTAAATATATAACAGTAAACAATCTCAATACCTTTATTTCTATCATCTGTTTGATGGTTGAATTTGTTTTTTACAGACTTCTATTGCCGGCTGTCATCGTTACCCTTCTAACAGGATTTCAGCTGGCTCATGTGAAAGTAATGCATTCAGCATTAAGCTAGCTTCAGCACGTGTACACATTTATTTTTTTGTAAATAAAAAGAGACGGTTTTCACTATCACTGTCGTTACAAAAGTGGGCGGACTCGTATCAAATGTCAAGAAATTCCATCAATACCATGATTAATGGGTCGCTATATTGTTCGCCTTCAGCTATTTGTAGCAATCGATTCATCACCTGCCACATTCGTTTTTCTTAACCAAATGGTAACCATTTAACATGCAATTGTGTCAGGACTCTCTTAAACTGATTTGAGTTCTCTTTTTATTTGAGGGTAAAATCCAAAGCCAGTTCTCCTAATTAATTCATATTTTAACTCTTGTTTATTTATCTACTGATTTTCTTTTATCAATTGCATTTTTGTTGTTATTAAGAAGTATACGTTCAACTTTACCTATGATTTGTGCTTGCATATGATTAGTTCTACTTTTCTAACTGTTCTATGGTCGGCTACCTCTCTTCTTATAGGTATTCTATTCTGTGGGTGGTCCCTAAAAGAAATTAGGGCCCTTTGGTTTATTTCATAAATGTATACTCATTATAAAAAAAAAGCAATTACTACTATTCATAATGATCCTTGTAAATTATATCTGATGCAACTTGCAAAAGAAACAGCATGTCAAGCATCTTTCGTACATATATCTCCTTCATTATCATTCTCCTATTAAATGTATCGTCATAATACACACTGCACTGTCAGCTTTTCAGGCATATGTATTTTAACTTCAGTCTTGTATTATGTACCGTTTCATATGTATATTTCCATCTAACAACAAACACAAGTGATTGTGTTTCATCACTGTTTCTACCTGCCTGATGTCATACGCTACATTTCCACTCGAATAAATTAGTAAGCTGTGAACTCTGACTCTTGCTCATACCCTTCGGTACATTGGTGACCCACAGAAATGACTGACCCAGCCAACACCAACAAAGTCCCATCATTCCAGCGAAACCATCGCCGCCGCGCGCCGCCTCCGCCTCCATAAATCTACCTCCAATCCTCCCCATAACACAGAAATGTGGTTCTTCAGGAAGGGAATAATCTTTCAACCGAAGGAAATCACCTCCGCAACAAGCAAAGCAGACGCCGTCCTCGAATCCCTGCCATACGACGTCTTCGAGCAAACAGCAATAAGGCTCGAAGAACTCTAAACCCATCACCTACAAATTGCTGAAGGACCAGCTAAAGTCATCCTTCAGCATGCCACGCACCCTAAGAGCAAAGAAATTCCCCAACTACATGGGGGCACCCACAGAAGACGAGAGACCATCACATGTTTACAAACAATTGCGGCAGCTCATAAGGCTACCTGACACTGACAGACAACCCGAGTCATCCCTAGACCTTATCCAAACAGTTGTGGCCATGCTTAACGCCTCCACTATGCCAAATGAAGAATTCCTGAGTTTAGTTGATGTAATCCACACAGTGCACAAGATAGAGAGCCAGACAGCCACCAACAACAGGAGCAGCAGCACCCCGACAGGCCCAGCAATCAACTGACATGGAATCCAACAGTGACCCAGAGGGACCAGCCGCCCCCATTTACAAACGAAACTTCCTCAAGCAACTCATCAAGGGGAAGACCAAATAGAACAAAGACAAACCTCCAGAGGGAATATGCTTCTTCCACTGGAGATTCTGAAAGAAAGCCAGCAAGTGTGACAATGGCTGCTTGTTTTCAAAATACATACATGAGGGTCGCACATGCAACCCAACCAACTAAATGTCAGCGGTGAGCAGACCGGTTGCCTGGTAAGAGAAACTGCACTTGCCCACTGCCATCTTTCTACCACGTATGAATGAAAAGGTTCCACATGCTTATTCACCAGCGACAAGAGGTCTAACACAGAGTTCCTCTAGAACACCGGAGCAACCAGGTCATTTGTCCCAGTCAGTCCAAATGAATGACTCGACCCTGCTCCACCCACCAGCCTCCACATATCCACCACCAGTGGAGCATCATTTAAGACGTACAGAAGACGAGATTTGAACATGTCATTTAATGTAAAAGTTTACGTATAGTTGGTGTTTCACCACGGCAGACATGACAATAGCACATTTGGGAGCGGACTTCCTAACAGCACACAACCTCCTAATCCCCCTCAATTTGGGACCACCTTGAAGTGGTGAGGGGGCTCTCAAACCTCAGGAATTACTTCCTAGGTTCGAACCCAAGCGTTCCATATAACATTACATATTTTTGGGTTAATATTGATGGACTTTTCCTTTTTTGTCCAAATTTTCCAAATCAAATAAATAAGAAAACATATCATGGCTTAACGTGGAGTTAAATCCGAAGCTAAATAGTAAGAACTGTGGTAGATACATCATCTACCCGACAATGTTTGGACCTGTTTTTCAGGCGGAACTATTCTCTGGAGCTGGACCACAGATTCCAGGGGGGCCTGGTTCTAGGAATAGAACTCTCGGCATTCTGTCCGGTTTGCCCATAATGAGATTAGGATCGGGATAATTGTATTATCGTAATACTCTTAGTCCTAGCAAGTGGGTTTTGCTTACACTTGGGCCATACTAATCATGTTATGCCATCCCCTTTTGGGGTAGGGTAGGGCTGTGGACATTTGGGAGTCATTTCTCACTTGTGCCACTGGCAGAAGATTTATCTCTGTGAAGGGCCAATGATATCTTTTCCAGGTATGTTTTTCTCTCTTTCAAATATTTTTATGAATATCCTTGATTCAGCCTCAAGCAATGAAAATGCTATAGATGCTGCAAAGGAACACCCTGTTCCAAGTGAAGCAGCAGAGCCAGACCACCAATCAGGGTGCATAAAAAGTAAAAAAGAAACAAACAAAAATCAATTGGTAAACTCCAATACCATAACAATGGAACCATATATAATGAACAATAATTCTGAATTAGAGACAAGTAATCCTCCCATCAACACAGAAAAATATAATCCTAATAGACAAGCAGCATACGTAAAACAAGGACCAAAAAGAAACAAAAATTACAGACTTAATCCCACATTGGTGCATTCTGATGATCTCTTTGGACCAGATAATTGGTCAAGATTTCTAGTCCTCAAAACTGACAACAAAATCTCAGCAACGATATTAGGGGACAAATTACTCAACATATATCCAACACAGGACATGGAATGTACACATCCAAGACAATGAATGGCTAATTCAAGTAACCAACAAATAGCAGTCCACTGCCTTTTTAAGTATAACAGAAATTAATAATATAAAAGTAACAATTACAAGCCACGAAATATTGAATTATGTACAGGGTACAGTCATCCTACCCAACAATGAACAAAAACTTCCTTCCCAACAACTACTACTAGACTCCTTGGAATTGAGATATAACAATATTCGCGATCTAGAAATATACTCAATTCCAAGTAGGAAAGACAAGAATGAAAATATCAATACTGCCAAAATAAAATTTACAGGCCGAGACCTACCATTTAAAATAAAAATTCTCGGGCAAAATAGAGAAGTTCGTCCACTCATTCCAAAAACACTACAATGTACACAGTTCTCAAGGTATGGACACATACAAAAAATGCTGTAATAAGGCAATATGTGCAGTCTGCGCATCAGATAACCATACCACTAATTGGAACTGTAACCACCCAAAATGTATTAGTTGTGGGCTAGGCCATCACGTGATATCTAAAGGATACTCATTTTACCAATACAGCACAGACCTTCAGTTGTTAATAAATAGGACAGGAATGTCAGTCATTGAAGCCAGACTCGAGCTAAAAGTAAGAGGAGTTATTAATTCATCCAAAAGTCCCACTTTTTCAAATGTAACTAAAGATCAAGACATCAATCAGCGCAATAACAAACAAGGTTATAAACATAGAAACTAATTCTCATGCCAATAATACTAAAACCCAAAATAAGCGTGATATTGCACCCACAAATACCACTTCTAACATTATAGATTCAGATATCCATGAAAAAGAATTACCATTGGAAAAGGAATCAAATAATAACAGTAATAACCGAACTGACAAGAAAAGAACACTGGAACGAACCCCACCTAAGGGGAAAAAATCGAACATTGATAATCACAATCAGTTTAAAGAAACACCAGCTACAGCAGAACATTTTAAAAAAGACATCGTATTAACCTCATCACAAGTGGAAATACACAATTATGCTCAGTGCCAATCATACAAGCAACATTTGGACAGTGAAGACTCAGTTAATCACTCATTACAGTTCCCAAAGGACAATACTAATGATAGCATTCTCGTATATAATGCTAATGAAAATCATACCATTAAACCAAAACAAAATACAGCTATCACACCCCCAACCATCCACAAGACCCAAATATTTTACTAATAACAATAAAGCAAATAACCCCTCAAACCAGCATTCCTTATCACTACAGAAAAAGATCAATAGAATTAGAACATCAAATACTTCTAAACCAATACCTAACAACACCAAACATGCTTCTTCTTGTAGTTTAATGAGAGCTTCATAGGTATTTATAACCAACTAACCACCAAGAAAGAGGACACAATACGAAATTGTATAGACAATTTTGTTAAATTAAGGAAATACCCTTTAACACCACCAACATAAGAATGACCAAAACCACAATACAATATGTGAATTCTTCACGAATTTCATAATAAATGCTGCTGATTAAAGCATACCTAAAACAAGGCCACATCCAAATAAATACATTGTCCCATGGTGGACTTCAGCCTTATCAACTTTAAGTAAAACCAAACGCATGTCAAGACGAAATCTTAGCTGACTTAAGACACGGGTCAAAGCCAAATTGCCCAACCATACAACCATTCTAAACAAGATAGTAGCAATCAACATAACAATTAATTATATTAAACCATTATATATTATATATAATGCCTAATTCCGAAAACTAGTAATATCTGAGAAAATATCATCATAGAAAAATTATGTATCAAGCTTGTCAACAAATCCATCTATAAAAGATATTTGGCAAACTATAAGGAAATTTAACGTAAAATACATAAGACACCCAAGAAGTGCAATAAACCAAAATGGGAAACTATATCATGACCCATATGAAATTTCGAATATAATAGGGAGACACTCTGAAAACATAAGTGCCTACTCCAATCTAAATGAACATTTTCAAAATATAAGAACAAAGGGAAAAAATACTATACTCAATTTTGAAACTATTGAAGATCTAGAATATAATATGCATTTAATAAGGATGAATTAAACAATGCTCTAGATTCATGTCATCATTCGGCCCCAGGCCATGATAAAATATCATTTGAAATAATACAAAGACTAGCCCCATTGCCAAATCATATTTACTAAAATTCTATAATAGCATCTGGATGAAACGCGTTTTTCCAGATAAATGGAAACGTGCTATCATTATTCCAATAAACAAACCTGGGAAAGATTCAATTAATCCATCCAATTATAGACCTATATCTTTGACTTAAGTAATAAAAAGACGTAGTGTTGCATGTATGGTTGGCACTTTGTGGTCGGTGAAAAAGAGAAAAAAAAAATTGAGAGGAGGAGAGTTGTGTCTCTCACTGGAGGCAGGCAGGCAGGCTGGCAGTGTGTGTTGTATTGGCTGAGTGGAGGAAGGAAGCAGTGTAAAGTGGAGAGTGCCATTGAGAGAGGTAGACTGTATTAGTGGCTTGATGAAATTTTGATTAAAGGCTGTCTCATATAGAGACAATCAAGGTCGGGTAAACGGCAGGAGAAGCAATGACTCTCTACAAAAGTGAAAGTAATTGCTGAAGCCGTAAGGAGTCATAGTTACTAAGCTTCCTACCTCCTCGTAGTCCCGCTGGAAACTTGACTTGGAAACATGTCTAGGCTAAGCGGAAGCTCACCCCCTGTCCTTACAAGCAGGGGGAAAACCTGGCAAAATGGCCAACTCAACACCAAAGGGGGTTCTCCAATACAAGAGCACTCCTATCGCCGGAGAGAGAGAGATTGAAAGGTGGAACAAGAGAATCCAATAGCAGACCTCTCACTACCCTCAATATTATTGATGCTGACAGCGGACATCAGCCGTTAAGGAGCCAGTCAGCGCCAGAGAGAAGTAAATGTCTCTACTGTGAGAGGGACATTCCCACCCATGCAGGAAACAGACTGCATCAAAGACGAGCCCATCCAATAGAGTACCATCAGAGGGAGATAGAAAGATTGGGAAGCCGCCCCAACCAAATATGGCTTGAAGAGGAGCTCAAGAAAATGGCGAGCTACGAGCTCTAAAATCTCGAAAACCTCTTCCTGAATAAGGCCATCCAAAAAGAGGTGCTTGCGTATAGATCAATAAATGGGATATCAGGCAAAAGAAAATCAGCAAAGTATAAGAAGCTGCTAGATGACCTCAAAAGAACCAGGGTTTTGACCATAGTAGAGGTCAGGAATGAAGAAGATATGAATTTGACTAAAGCTACTGATTTAGACGAACCGATTGTGACTTGCAAAGGCGATAAGAAAATAACTGGAAAGAGGAGCAATAGTAACTCACCAAAGGGAAAAGGCAGAAGAAGATGGTCACTAGCCAAGCTGCAGGCTATGGTTACTTTTGAATCCAAGGTGGGAGCCACCTATTCCCATATTAATAAAAATAATTCAAGAGCAACTCTTTTCCTATAAAACGCTGGAGAGTATAAGGAAAAATCTGAGGACTAAGCAATATCTGGAAGTACTCTCCAGTACCAAATGAATGGCTCACCAACTTATAAGGACCCCAAATACCAGCAGAGAGCCAAATTGTAAATTTGAAGTCTCACCCAGGACACCAAAGAAAAAGCTATCAAACCTGTGAAGATGGCCAGTTGCGTGTTTAACACCAGAAAGTGCAAGTAGCAATAAGGAGAAGGACCATAAAGGTGATGAAAGAAGAGTGATAAGAACCAAATTGAAAAGGAAATAACCCTAGATTAGGAGGATTATGATAATGGCGAGGTGGGAAATCGCAGGATTGGTAGTTGAGAAATTAAGAATTATTTAATAGAGAAGAGGAGAAGCTTCCATCTACACCACCAACATTGGGCACCCCTTCTAGTGACAGTTCAGAATCGCATCCTCATCAAGCACATCTGATGATGAGTCTCAGGTGAGAATGACGTCAAACAAATGCAAAAAGAGGTCTTTGGAGAGAGAGAAGTAACCAACAGGCCTAACTGGAGATGTGGAAATAATCAGAATCTGCCTAATAGGATCAGAGGGAGAAAGGAATAAGCTGTAATTCAGAGAAAATGGAAAAAGAATAGGGGCAAAGTTGCAGCAAGCATACTGGACGGAAAACACCCCCTAGCAGACCCTTCCTTTGTGCCAGAGACTGAGGAATTCTGGGGGAGATTGTTTGGGAGAGAGAGTCCAGAGACAACTGAGAGTTGACAAGAAGGGAATTTGATCAACTCCCCAAAAATTTCTATCACTGAGCCAATAACAATTGGAAGACATAAAATAGACTAAAAGTAAAACCAGGCTGGGATCGGCACCTGGACCAGATGATGTGTGTCTGGGTGATTTTAGAGCTGCCGATAATCAGCAAGTTATGCAATTGTATAATACCATCTTAAGATATAACATAGTAATGGGCTTGGCTGCAATGGGTCAGACAACCTTGATTCCGGTGAGGGACAATCCCACTGACCCGAGTGACTTCCGACCAATCACTGTCACATTGATAGTTACTCGGGGATTGCACAAAATACTGGCCAAACGGATGGCGGGCCGTATCCCCACCTCACCCAACAGAAGGGGTTCAAGTCTGAGGATGGCGTCAGTGCCAACTTGTTGATTCTGGAAGAACTCATTAATAATGACAAGGCCAAATCCACGAGCCTATTCCTAGGTTTTGTGGATTTCAAGAAAGCCTTTGATTCGGTGGGCCACCAAGCTGTACTGGAAGTCCTCAAGAAACAACAATTAGACAAAACTTCATCGCGTACCTATCCAAATACTATGAAAAGACCCGTACAAGATCCTGAATGCAGAGGTTAAAGCTTAAGTGAGGCATTATGCAGAGAGATCCGCTCTCCCCCATAATATTTAACATTGCCTTAGCAGCAGCCTGGAAAAGTTACCAGCTGGAGTTGGGGTGCAGCTGGAATTAGAAACCATCAACTATATAGCTATTGTGATAGTGGGTAAATCGAGAGACATGTCATCATGAATGAAGAGACTATTGGATGAAGCTACAAAGTTAGTCCTGCAACCTGGCCTGGAGATGTGTTCCACTCTTGGCATCATAGGAGATTGAACCAAGAAAACCTGGTACCAGGACGGAAGATCTATAGAATAGCAGGGAGAGACCATTCCACCAATCAAGCTTGGTGAAGTCTACGAATATCTTGGCATCAAAGAAGGCGCAGACACCAAAACAAATGGTAAGAAGGTGATAAGGAAACTCAGCAACTGCTTGTGTCATCTACAAAAGGCCCCCTTGAAACCCAAACAGAAATTGTGGATGTTGAAGAGCATTACTTGTAATTGGAGAGGCATAATATCAAGACAGACCTCTCTGTTGTGCCGAAGGCTGGGACTGAACACAGCAGACGTAGAGTTGATTAGCATACGTGCCCTAAACGGAGCTGGGACAATCTACAGCAACTACATGGGCTTGTCGAGGGGAGGCGATATCAACTAGGCGGCTGGCAGGGAGGCCCAGCGACGTTCCCCACAGGCGACTACTACCAACTAAGGGCTCTTTTGTGGAGATATAAGGAACGAAGGCCGAGAGGATGACATCCAGGTAGAGGAAGTGCCATTGCTGCAATAATAGCCCAAGAAGGTGAAGGAGGCTTGCTGAGAGCCAAAGAACATGTAGACATCTGAGAGAAGTAAAGGATAGATACTTGGACTAGTGTTAAAAAAAAATAAAATAAAAAAAAAAAAAAAGCTATGACTCTCGAAAGCAAAATGGATCAAACAAGGCCTCCTTCAGACTCCAGCCGGGAGTGCCAGAGGATGGGACGCCAGCAGCTGATGTGATCTTGGCTGCAATGCTCCAGGGACCCTACCTCATGTTTTACAAGTATGTCCAGCAGTCCAACCCTGGAGGATTAGTTGACATGACAACATCAAAAAGTACATCAAGGAGAGAGCTGAAAAGGCAGGGTTCAAGATCATCGACAAACCTCACATATCAACAAGAGAGGGCCTGAGGAAGCCAGACCTGGTCATCTGGAACAAGAGGGAGGCCATCGTCATCGATGTCCAGATATGTGGCGATGCAAATATTGGAACTCTGGATAAAATGAAAATCACCAAGTACGACAAACCTTGTATTAAAATGAGAGTCTGGGAGTTGACCGGGAAAACCCCATCCATAGAGGCCGTCACCATCAACTGAAGGGGACAGTGGGTAAGGCTACATTGGGGCTCCTGAAGAAACTTAAAATGTCTAAGGCCAACATTGATCTGATAAGCGTCAAGACCCTACAGGGGGGTCTTAGTATCTACGGAAATGATAAAGGCATGTCTGGCGGCGGTGACGTTACTTAGGATCAAGGGGCAACACCATCGTCTCGTTGAGTAGAGATCAAGCTGGGCCGACACTGAGCTGGAATAGATCTGGATTGCAGTAGTGTCTAATGTAAATAGCTTATAATCACAAATAGTATGTACTATAGTAAATAAAGAAAAGAGGTACACCACCTACAATGAGTATGTTTGTAAGGCATGAAGGCAGGCAGGCAGTGTGAGTGTAGTATTGGCTGAGTCGAGAGAGAGAGAGAGAGAGAGAGAGAGAGAGAGAGAGAGAGAGAGAGAGAGTTTGAGTGTGCAGCCCAGACTGTGTGAGGTAGTGGCTGGTGCTAATACAGTGTTGTGCAGGCTGAGACAGAATATTGGACCAACACCAGAGAGAGAGAGAGAGAGAGAGAGAGAGAGAGAGAGAGAGAGAGAAGAGAGATCGAATATAAAAACGTGTAGGAAGTGTGCTCGCAAAGGCATACTTCCTACCCATTTTTTTTCAGCTGGGCTGTTGGTAGGCCAAAAACACGAGTTGGGAACGTACATTTTGGACGGGATCTGTTGCTTCTGTGTTAGAGCTTTGGGAAGGAATCTTGTGATACCCTTGGGTGTTTTTTTCCTGTCATACTATATAAACTGCAAATAGCTCGCATCAAATTAGCATGGCAGGCAGGCAAGCAGTGTGAATGTTGTATTGGCTGAGTCGAGAGAGAGAGAGAGAGAGAGAGAGAGAGAGAGAGAGAGAGAGAGAGAGAGAGAATAGAAGCATCAAATTTTAAAAAAGAAGAATACAATCTAGGACAACATTGAGATTAACATAGGCATGAAACACTAATCTAAGACAAGAAATAGGCATGAAACACTAATCTAAGACAAGAAAACCAAGGGAGAGAGAGAGAGAAGCCATTAACGTTACTGACCATAACAGGTGAATAAAAGGAGAAAACTACCACACTTATGAGAGGGTGATTTAAATACTGCTTAATTCTATAAATCTTCACTCTTTGAAACAATAACGGGAATGAATAAGAGATATCACATGACAACTTGTCCATCGATACTGAGCTTCGCATATAAAGGCATAATGAAGCAGGTATACAGGTGAAAGTCAATTACAAATTGTAAAACTAAAACAAAATCGAATTCTGAATCAGATGTATGCCTTGTTGACTCCTCCAAGTACTCACAGAAAGATGCACAGATTTTAAAAAGCTTCAAGGTAAATGACCAAAAATATCTAACTGGTCAATGGACCGACCAGTAACGACGTCCCTAAATCCAAAGATTAAAACCTTCACACCAGGAATCGATAAATTACCATTCAAACGTAACTCTACCAGATTTAATTGGAACCCAAGGCTGTTGGCTCCCCTACCCTCCCGATCCCCTACCCGCTCGCTCTCAACCGGGAAGGACAAATAGGTTTGCAGGAGGAGGGTGGATGTCTCCCCTACCCTCCCGCTCCCCACCTAACCCGTCCCACAGGGACCAAACAAACCAATTTGCAGGGGTTGGGTGGCTGTGTCATGTCTCTTCTACTGTCACCCGGGGTAGGACAAACAAGATCAGATCTTCTCGAATTTTATTATTATAGAGGATTAATGAATCTTTTTAAATTTACAGCAACATCTTTAGACATAATGAGCACATTTTTTGTAATATATATGTTTATTATGAAGTTTTGTCACTCATGCACGACTGAATTCTTAATATGTAAGTATTAAGCAACAAATACCACTTCATAATTAATAAGTGCTTCAAGCCAGGCCCGGACTTGAACCTGAGAATTTGGGTTAGAAACAGTGATAAACGGTCGACTTGACAATTTGGGTATCGAGAGGCCCCTAAAATCTCACTTAAAACCCGATTCAATATGCTATCTATGGAGTACCTGACTCTCCAATGGAAATAAAATTGCACTGCTGCCCCAGCCAGGATTTGAACCTGGGCCACCTGACTCTCGAATGGTTAAATCGACCATAATCACTGCTTGTAAATGTTTGTGGTTTAAAATTGAATATGTTTTTTTTTTATAAACCTGAATTTTCATAATCTAAATAACTTAGTATACATAGACAAGATGCTAGTAATCTAGCATATGTTCATAATTTTCATGACATATTAAGATATCAATCTCTGTATCCCTTCCAATGCTCCGGAGAGCATTATGTGTTGTTTATTCTGCATTCTTACATAATGAACCACAGATAGTCATAAAAATATGTTGCGAATGGTGTAATCCACACGTTGTTTGCCTGATTTTCCCGGGTCCATCGAAATAAATATTGGAAGTAAATTTAAGTTTTTCATAACAAAATACTGTAAAAATCGTGCTTATTAGAATTTATCCAAGACATAGCAGCAAAATTGTCTTATCGAACCCCATGCACGAACAGTGATTAATTATATTTGAGCTAAACAAGTAAGGAATTCATTGTGGAATATATCAACATAAATATTCATTTAGAGCTTGCCAAAAGAATAAATCTCCATGTGTCTACCTAAGTGAAATATCGCAAATGACTGATTGGTGTTGTAGTATCCTCAAAAGATGTAATAGCATTTTCTCTAGAAACGTCTAAGGTTAACACAGTTAACAAATGAAAATAATATCAAATTGGGTCAGGTTCAAATTCTTGACCCCATATCGTATAGCACGATCTTCAAAGGAGGTTTCAAAAGAAAACTAAAGATTATCAATAACTCTATGTGAATCTCCTCAGCCACTTCTTGGCTAACCCAAAAGAGATGTTGCACATGCGAAGATCAACCTCAAATTTAGTGACCTTGGTACCTATTAAATGGTTTTATACTCATCTCATATTAATTTTTATTTTAAATCGAGCTTTGTTGATATATATATTATATATATATTCTCTATATATATATAATTGTGGTGTGTGTTTGGTGGTGGTGTGGGTGTATATATATCATATATATATATATGATGTAGCTATATATGTGTTTTTGTGTGTGTTTGTGTGTAATAATATATATATATATATATATATATATATATATATATATATATATATATATATATATATATATAATACTAATATATATATATATATGTGTATATATATATATATATATATATATATATGTATGTATATAAATATCTATACATATATATGTGAACTTTAAACAACTTAATCAAATATGAACATAACTAAAGACTCTCACTATGCATTGCTCTATCTATACAAACGGCTCATCAGCAATGTGCAAAACCACACTAACAACCTACACTAAGAAAAGCAGTTCTCTTCACAATCAGGATACATGGGAATAAAAAAGAATAAATAAACTTTCCGTTCAAACAACTCTTCAACACAAACCCCGTCTGGACAGGGCTTCCCCGGTTTTCTTCTCCACTTTTTTTCAACAAACTATCTTTTGACCAAATCCCCTCATACTATAGTGAGCAAAAGCATCACCTAAACAAATCCAACATATTTTCACGGACATTCATGCTTACAGAAATGAGCTGTCTCAACAATCCCTTCATACACTCCAGTTGCAGATGTTCCTGTTTCGTGTGTGTGTATTTATGTATGTATATGCGTATATATATGTATGTATGTATATATATATGTGTGTGTGTGTGTATGTATGTATGTATGTATGTATATATATATATATATATATATATATATATATATATATATATATATACAAAATGCCTTTTCCCCACTATTTTTGACAGAAGTACCGCCAGACTGGTACAGCCTTCAAGTCTATCAGCATTCGGCAAGTCTTCTCACTCAGAAGATGGTAGTGCTTGCTTACAATTTGGTGGAACATCCCTGGATCACAAGGGAGGTAGGGTCGTGTTTCAGTGGAAGCTCTCAGACCTGAGTGAGATTTAATACTGGACCAAGCACTTAAGCCACCATTGATAACACTCGGCTAATCATATGTGTGTTTCTCCCTTCAGACAGCAAGCTCCATAATGGACTACCTTTCTGATATTCTGATTCAAGGCTAATAATTTGGGGAAAAAATTGTGGGATGGTTTAATTGACAGGTACATGAATTACAAAGGGCAATGGGTGAATTGGAATTCTACGGAAGGTGACTAAAACGCATTGTCTTCCAGAGGATTCAAACCTGTGTCCTTCCTCTGGTAATGAGAATCAAGACACAAGGTTATTATATATATATATATATATATATATATATATATATATATATAGAATATATATATGATAGATAGATAGATAGATAGATAGATAGATAGATAGATAGATAGATAGATAGATAGATAAATAGATAGATAGAAAATAGATAGATATAGATATATATCATACAGTTTCCGAGTGGTAAACGCCAAAGCTTTAGCTTATAATTTGAAGACATTCATCTTCGCTGGAAAATCGAAACTAAAAATCTTTTTCAGGATAAACTGAGGAGATTTTAGTCTCGCTGATGAAGAGAACTAGATCAGACCTACCCTTGCCACGCCTTTTGAAAGCCCAGTGACTCGACACTTTCTGTCTACAACCCAAATTCTCACGAAGTACGAGCGCTAAGGAAAACGCCACACGCGATTAAGAAATTGATCGGTACGAAACAGCTCTATCTGACAAATTCAACAACGAGATTTATAACCGGTTACTCTAACTTCGCAGATGTTTGTAGCAAGCGCTTTATTTCTTTTTTTCGGCGAAAGAATTCAAGCAAGGTCTACGGACATATCATATTCCTTTTCAGCGAAAGTGATCTTACATGACGTTATGTAATAAGGGTCATGGTAACTTTAGCTTGGCTTGGAAACAAGGGATCAACCCTCTTGCTTGTCACATTCTTTAAATTCTCGGTTTCGCTCGTCTCATTAGCCTGGGAATTTTCTAAGACTGCATGTAAGTAAAAAACAGCAGTTTATATTTCCGTGGTAAAACAGATACTCAAATGGAAATTTCTCATCTAGAGTCGTGGTTCACCTGGAAAGTCTACTTTTTTTCCCTTATATTAACTCGTAAACTTATATGCGGATTTTCGCTGGTAAATATATTGCAGCCTATTTTCACTTAATTTCTGAGATGGGGAAAAAACTCAGAAAAAAAAAATAATTCAACAAGAAACTGCAAAAATAAGTTATGTATAGATACTGTAGTACTGTAACACATAATAACATTAGAAAAGAAGAAACATTTTATCTGTCTGATCTGGGTTGAAAACAATTCCCAGATAATGATAAATCTTTATTTTATTTTACTTATTTATCTATTTTGAGAGAGATATTTATCTATTTTGAGAGAGAGAGAGAGAGAGAGAGAGAGAGAGAGAGAGAGACGAGAGGAGAGAGAGAGGAGAGAGAGATAGAGAGAGAGAGAGAGAGAGAGAGAGAGAGAGAGAGAGAGAGAGAGAGAGAGACGCTGTCCCACTATCTTGGTTGCTTTGTAATCTTATTAGGGTTTTAATGGAATAACGATAAAAATAACAACCCCTTCGTTGAAGAGGTTTCTATCTTTAGAAAAAAAACTGACCGAACATAACTGAAAATGATTTATAAAGAAGGTAACTTGAAGAAAAAAGAAAACAGTTAGAAAACAAAAATATCAAAATAATCTGTAGTGAAACCAAACACAGCAGTACGAACTGTGAATACTGATAAAAACAGATGTCCAGGGTAAAAAGTCATCAAAAGAAATACTTTTATTTAGTGTTTGAGGGAACAAATCCCCTGGGGAAACCGGACAATACTGACAAAAAATGTAGAGGATTGAGGATTTAAGGGTGTCCAGAGAATCAACAAACTATTGACGAGTTTAGTCGCAGTCAAGAACTAACTTTGGTTTGTTGTTACTCATGATGTTTATATATATATATATATATATATATATATATATATATATATATATATATATATATATATAACCACAATTAAGCTATATTTGACCTTCCATTTCGGCCTACTATAGTGTCTCATTTCAGAACCAATTCATTCAGAAGTCTGTAAAGTAATTTATATTGCAATTACTAGCTCATAAAATCTTAT
The DNA here is from genome assembly GCF_015104395.2 of Macrobrachium nipponense. Lineage (NCBI taxonomy): Eukaryota > Metazoa > Arthropoda > Malacostraca > Decapoda > Palaemonidae > Macrobrachium > Macrobrachium nipponense. Next base: position 17,578,725 of record NC_087212.1, read on the forward strand.
TATTATTTTCTCTCAGAGCCCTCAAGATGACCTGAAGAATAATCAGTCACTAACTGACCTAAGTGTTTCTTCATTTCATAATTCAAGCTACTGCAATTCAGTAGTATGCAAGAGCGTGTCTAATTCTAAACTCAAATGATATCACGTTTACAGTTCATGCAACTATGAGGTAATTAAATGCAAGATTTTAATGGATCACATTTGATATATGAATAAGTCTGCTGCGCTCAAGCATTTTAATTAAATTCTTACGCGTCTTTATAAGCACCAACCTGGGTATGAAATTATGCATGCGCATCAGGATCGCGCATTCAGTGACTTCCAGTCGGTCACAGTACATCTACCCCACGGATGATGTCTTAACGAAGTCGAATGAGGTATTTCGATGCCATTGCTTGAGTGGGCGCGGTCCCTCTTTACCTCAATCACGCATGCCAGCCACTCCGTGCATAAACAATTCAAAACAGATCCTTTCACTTGGGAAGACTTTTGGACGAAGAAAAGTTTCCTCTTATTCGAGTGGGTAAGACTCCGCTTCAGACTTGCAAGTTATGATGACATCGGTGGTTTTCCTTATGACAGGAATTGCATAGAAATTCGATTTATTGCGGTGGATGCTTTAAAAAAATACGACAGATAACCTAAAGGCTGCCGCGACGACCCAACTTACCCTAACTTAAGCTTATTCATACATTTACCATCACTATCATAAAAACATGCTAATCTAAAGAGTCGAGCTTTATCAATGGCTTAACATTTAACGCTGGTAATTTGGAAATATAACCTGACGATTTTTGCCATTTATCATAAATAGAATTGCTAAGCTGATTGCTTAGCTAATGTAAACACGTGTATTCAGACGCGTCGATGAAGTGAGCATACGAAGCTTATCACGGAACGCTGCCGTCATATTTTGCATTTTTCACGAAATCGTCAGCGAGAAAGAGAGGCCCCGCCGCGAGCGTGCTGCGTGTCCGCGTGTGCTTACGTACACGTGTGCGTGTCAAGCCAAACAAGTGTTTCTTCTTCTTTCTCTTTCTCATCGACGTCGTCGTTGTTTCAACAACGCTCATTTTTTGTCCAGTTGTCTCGGAAACCTTTCAAGTAGCCGTTCCCGTCCTCGTGGTTTTTTGGCCGTGTAAGTAAATGAGTGGGCGTAGCCGGTGGGTCAAATGCGCTCACGCCCATCAGGGGAACTTAAGGGATTGTTTCCCCCCTGCTATCAAACCCTCCCAGCCCAACCCACCCTTTAGTTCGGAGCCCATAAGGGCTTCACAATCTCGTTAAGGACACTTAGACAGACACGCCCCCTTCCTCCAGTAACACTAATCCCCTTCACCGTCTCCCTATTCTTCTCTCTCTCTCTCTCTCTCTCTCTCTCTCTCTCCACATACACACAGACAGGCCCCCCCTCCCCGTCCCTAGCCCCAATCCCGCCCCATTCGTGCAACTTTTTGCTAAACTCTGGAGAGCGAGGAATCCGCATAGCCACACTTGACCTATAGCCCAACCCTTTTTTACGAAGCTGCAGGCGATCTGACGAGCATTATCAACACCACCTTTAAACACACCTCTGGGAACAGGCAAACGAACAAACTAACTTACAAACGCAACACAAAGATATGCAAGAGAAACCTGAATACGAGCGAGCATTCATATTAAGTTCACTGGAATATCATCAACGTAAAGGTATTTCAGTTAACTCATTCAAGAGCTTTATCGTTGATATTCAGTACTGAAGTATAGAAGCGCATAATGAGCTGATGACTCTACAAAAATATGTCTACAAGCTCACCATACATATTATAGACTTCCAATCGACAAAAACCATTAAAATATTAAATTCCTCAAGTGTAAATGTCATCTTAGACAAATTAGAATCAGTGGGTGACTTCGTAGCATATTCTTCACTTAAAATAAAGTTCAAGATTGACTTTTAAGTCTTGCTTCTTATTATTTCATGTCAAGTTCAGGATTGTTTTTCGATCTAGGCTTTTATTTACAATGAAAATTGAAAGCTACCATGAAATAAACGTTGGCTCATCACAACACTTCTTTACATGTTATGTGATTGTTACGTAAGTTGTTCGGTATCTAGCGAAAACAAATCAGTTAGGAAGTACCACTCAGATGTCATTTGTAAGCATCGCCAATCAAATGTTTCAGCACCAGGAAAAGAAAAAAGCTAGTAATCAAATATAAATATCTATTTAAAAATTTGTTTAGTTAATCTCATATTTAGACAGCATAAGCATAAAATTACTCGAGTAAAGAACAAAAGTCAGAAGACTTTGGAACCGAACGGGGCATAATATGAACACACTCACCGACATAAGTTGCACGCAGTAGCCCAGAAACATAGGTTATAAAACAATTTCCTAATGAAACTACCTATATATAAAAAATAACACTGTCTAGCAGAAAATCTGCCTATACTGACCTAAAAGTAAAATATCAGTGTTGCGAAAAAGGAAAGCACTCAAGATAAATACTCACGAATACTACTGACGTGTGAATAATATTCCATCAAGGGAGGAAATTATGAAGTATGGGACATCTATGCTATAATCACTTTGTATCTAGGAGTCTTAGTAATTTACTTATTAATATATAACTCCAGCCACTAATCCTCTTACATCCTATCATCAATTCTTACATCTAATCTGTGCTAATGCAATCATTTCCCAATTATATTTATGAGTAGACTTCTCCGAATAAAAGTCATACTTAGCAATCAGTCCCTTTTTTAACAATTTAAAGAAAATTCTCCTCTTTTTTTTTTTTCATTCTCTCCAGAAACTACATTTCATCATACACATACATACACACGCGCACGTATACATACACACGTGTGATATATATATATATATATATATATATATATATATATATATATATACATACATGTATGTATGTGTGTATTTTTATGTATATACATATATATACAGCTATAATATATCAATTTCCCTCACACCAGGTTACTAAAGAACGTAAATGAACATAATGACGAAACGAATATAAAACAAAACTGGGTTCGAAAAAGTTGGAAAATGAAGAAGGATTTCGACTGTATCATAAGAGCTAACTGTAATTAGCTGCTGAAGCCCTAAAAGACCTCTGACCCAATGGTGTAAGATTGACCCCGGGGACATTGTTATTATCATACATGAAGTATCGATTCGATAAGGTCAACCATCAGCGGCAGAGAGGGAGGCAGGAAAATCCAACCAGTCAAGCCACCAAGAACTGAACGCGAGGTCGTGGAAATGCAAAAGCAACGGTGCCTCTTCTCCGTATGATTTGTAAAGTAGATCAAACACTTGAAAAAAGACCCAGCTATATCAATGACATGACTGCTTACAAGCCTGCACGTTAAACAAAATAAATTACGTAAACCGAAGAGCAGTTCTTCTTTTGAACCTGTTTAGAAGTGCAAGATTAGATACGAATCAAATGGCACACGCACGAGCACATTAACGACGTTGGTGACGATGGCTATAAGGTGCAGTACACCATAAGACCATCAGGGACATCCGCCTTTACAGCTAAAAAAGGCGAGAGAACGTGATCAGATGATCCCCAGCGAGGAGAGGTGTCATGTTCAGGTGTCCACCAAGTAACACAAAGTAATTAGTGTTTGGCCTCATCACAGCAGCATCAAACGATTATGAAAACGTCACATTCGGTCTTTCGGAGAAAGTGTCACAGGCCACCTTCGTCAACGACTCCGTCACGGCTCTCTTCAAGCGCCAAAAAAATGACAACAAAACGGACCAAACAAAGCACTTGTGCCCCTGGCATTTTGCCTGAGGACACAACAAAAAAATCTAATACCCTGCGACCTCGAACAGATGTTATCTTTACTGTACAGAGTCGCGTTTATAACCCACTTTACTTTATTGTCTTTTTTCCTAGTCTCTTCCTGCAAGGTATGTTGAGGAAAAAAAAGGAAAAAAACCAGACTAGCTTTCCGTAAAATTGTCAGGAAACGCCGGCCGAAAGACAAAGCCTAATTTCTTAACAGACGGAGATGCAAAACCAGATGTGGGACCAGATCCGGATTTTCAAGAAACACTTAAGAGGAGTTGAGTCACATCCAAGACAAAAGACCATAAGATTTGGTGCGTTTCCATATGCCAGAAAGTAGTGAAAATAAATCAAAACTAAAACAGGTTGAACATGATACTTTTCCGCAAGAAAAAAAAATCGGGAAAATGAGATACAACTGCATCCTATCCTGACGAGTAACACTAACGGCGGAGTAATCAAAAACTTAAATGAAATCTCAAGAAAGTTTCCAGGAGGGTCCATCACAGGTCAAGGAATAATCTATTTTATTCTACTGGTGGTCTTTACCTTGAACCACATCCAGCAGGAGAAATTTCGTAGTTCTTAAAAAATAAAACATAATAAAAAGGAAGTTTGTTTCTCATCGCTCTAATATTGTTTTTTCACTTTTGTGGGCACATATGTTTAAGCAGTATGGAATTGCATGAAATTTTACAGGTTAAGAGCATTCACAATTGGAATCCATCAATAAAAATTCACAATTGGAATCTTTCAATAAAAATTCATAATAGGAATCCATCAATAAATATTCTTGATACGTTGTAAATATTCAGACATGCATAATCGACTTCCACAAACTACCTTCATAATAAATAAGGTCGGCTTAAATATAAATAAGCAGTCATAAGTAAAACTTTTAACATTCTTCACAATTCCTTGCCGAACGTATAGAAAACCTACACTAGTCTTCAAAAATGCTACGCTATAGGATAAAATATAAATCGAAGACCTAAAACTGAACTTATCGGTGGGTTAAAATATATATAAAAGAAACATGGCAGTTTCAAGTTAATACCTTACCCCATGTGTAATGATAAAAAACCATCAAAGAAAAAATAGCGAATGAACAAACTACTGATGACTTTTACAGCCATGTCTATTAGTATCATGTGACAGCACAAAGAATCAACCACTTGAATCCTTTTAGATCTCAAAATTTTTTTTTTAATTCGATGTTATCACTGATAACGTAGCTGTTTGGTAAAAGAATTCTTGGTCAAGATCGAGAGACTTGGATACTTCAACCCAGTATTTTCACCATCCTCCCTCATCCCCATTAGTTTTTAAATTGCGTCATAAGGCAATGGAAATTGAGCTAATAACGACACGACTGTGATAACAGCAACAGCACAATAATAAGAAAACATGACAAAAAAAAAATAACATGAACAAACACTTATAGACATGAATTGGAACACTAATGCTGGTTCCACGGCCGGATAAAAGAGTAGGGTTAAGAGCAGGGTTATTAAATACTACAAATAAAATTGATATATGCAGAAGTAAGGAAATCTAAAAGGACTATTTCTGTCTCTACATCCAGCGAAGGGCCGCGAAGTGAATAACAAGACAAAGTAATTATATATAACGCCTCCAGTGAGCTGGAAATACAAAAGAAGAATCACAGACTAGAGAAAGAGAGAAATTCAGGTTATGAGGACGACTATTTTTTTTTATAACCGACGAAATAATAATGACAATATAATAATATGAAAAACGGCCAGTCAAACAAATGTTCTCTCACAGTACCAACCTAATTCATGAAAAAACGCAGGTCCAAACCCCTTCAGCACTGCGGCGATACTTTACACGAAGACACATGTAATACAATCAGTTTGCGAACGAGTACAATGAAGGCAATCAACATCCTGTTAAGTACAAATTAAAACAGATGAGGCAATACGGATAAATTGAAAACCACTCGTTAAATTCTGAGCCGAGAGCATTCTTAATCGAAATACACGCTAACCCAGATCACTTTTGACCATAAAAAATAAACAGAAAATGTTAATACACATGCAAACCAACAACTAAAATTAGTTATTTTAATTTTACAAGACATCTCATATCCATCTAATTTTCGAAGTATTGCAATTGCATGCACACAAGTATGCTTTTACAAGCATTTCAAAGATCAAAGGAACATTCGTAGTCTCCCAGTCCGAGAACATGAGGAACAAATCATGTACAGCCCACAGGCAATTCTGCACTAATTACCAAGCAGCAAAATCCAGCATGAACAAGCTCGTACGTCTCCAGTGAAAATACGTGGTCTATTCTAAATTCAATGAGTTCATGCCTGCATTCCTTAATTCACTTAATCTCTCTCTCTCTCTCTCTCTCTCTCTCTCTCTCTCTCTCTCTCTCTCTCTCTCTCTCTCTCTCTCTCTCTCTCTCTCTCTCTCAAGGTACCATTTTACGTTCCAATGAAAGAAAGGCAGATCAAAATTGTCGCATTTCGTATGCGTCCGGGTTATGTTTATACGAATTGTAAAGCATCCGCTCTGCCTCACAAATGAAGAACCCGAGCTTCTTCACAAATAATAAATACAAAAGCTACAAGAGAGCCAAAGGTGAGAAGCTAAACCGGTCGTAAATGAATAGTATGTATTAATTCCACGAAGAAATATAATCAAGTGACATGACCTTGCCGCCAAATACAAATTAAATCATGACCTCCTTAATGGACCTCATGAATTTCGAAGCGTTCAACTTGAAAATGGAATTTCTTCCAGGATGATGGAAATACGGAGCACCGTAAAATAATACTTTGTGCTGTTTTAGGAATTTTGCCATTTATATTATAATCATCTTGACGTCAGAAGGTTAAGAGAAAACAGCAGAACCACAATTAGGCGAATACAACACTTTGTACTTAAGGGTTCAGACTTCAGCGACGTCCAGAAACTGACTTCATAATCTAACAGTTAAACTAGCTGTTATTTATCGAAATACTCTATAAGCAGATGCTTCTCTGTCCACCCGCCTGTGGTGTTTGCGTATGGTAACACTGCGTCCTTGCTTTAAATACTTACGCCACCCCGAAAAGGCAGCTTACATTCAACAATAATAATATCCTGTTTCGAATATTAACGGTGTAATTCGCATACAGTAAATTATTAAAACATTTTCAGTTGCAAATATACACCCAGATATCCTTTTATTTACCTAAAACTTACACATAGCTTAACTATCTAAAGCCCGGGACGCAGTGTTACCAAACGCAAACACCACAGGTGGGTGGACAGATGGAAAAAACAGAGTATAGTCTTCTTCCTTCTTTTTATTACTCGATTTCACAGTAAGACCGGAAGAACTATCATATATTATCTGCGGAAAGGTCAGACGCAAAGAATCTCAACTTTTACTGATGTACAGGAGAAAAAAGACATACCTATATATATATATATATATATATATATATATATATATATAATGTGTGTGTGTTTCTAATGGATTAAGTCATCTGCGGCAGGCTAATAGCATAGCTATGGGGTTGAGGCTAACAGTCTCATCCCAAAATACTGTCTGAGAACTGTGATTCTAACTACTGGGAGCCACCTCTGTACGTGGAAGGGTGTATGTGGGTTACAAGGTCCTCACAGTCTTCTGCTCACGTGTGCTAAGGTCCGTGGTTCGTTCCAGCCTATCACTCATCAGTCCATTCAGACGGGAAGAGGGACTAACAACTGAAGGGAGCATGACAAAAAGAGTCGAGCTGGCAACCTCATCTCAAAAGGTAAAAGGGAGTAAGGTGAACGACCATATCTATATAGATGTGTGTGTGTGCGTGTCTTAACTATCAAACTCCTTTTCTACCGGCAGGCCAGACGTGTGTCATTCCCCAAATACACCAAGAACTAATCTTGACAAAAAAAGCTGTGACATTCCGCATCCATAGAGTTATCTTCATGCCATGTCCACGGGAGAGTCATTCCCCCTTTTTATGATTGCTAAACCACTGCTAATTGATATGTTTACAGGCGGGTCGCCCCAGGAGATTAAGCTGGTCTCTATAATAATCCAGGTAATTATAACCTACAACCTGTATTTTAATGCCTCAGGTGCAAGCCCTATGCTGCGCGCCACACACACACACACCAGTGTAGGTGATGTTGTCGCCCACGAACGTTCATATGTAAGCATTTTTTTTTTTTTTTTTTTTTTTTTTTTTTTTTTTTTTTTTTTTTTTTTTTTTTTTTTGCGAGCGTAGGCTTGGGCGGTTCTGTTAAAAACTTTTCCCATTTCTTTGTTTTTGTTCCACTGTGGCTGAGGTTTTAATTGAAAGGCGCCCACTTCCATCGAAGACAGCAGGAGCCTCTCTGTCCTTTATTTTCGACGGGGATAACGTCTCAGAACTTGGGACTGACTGACTGACTAACTAACGGATGACTACTAGCTGCAGTCACAGTTATTAAAGGTCATCGATTTTAGAACGAATAACAGTATAACAGTTAAACTGCTTTGTGGTACTTTTACATTCCTTACAATTTGTCTTTCAACTTCGGCCTTCGACGATAAACACCTATTACTTTTTACTTAAATTTACCAATTTCAATTATAGCACTACTAGGGAAAAATAAAACCTGGAACATTTCAGAAGCAAAAAGCTCTCATACTGTCCGTAGATACCTTTAGTATTCGAATTTCTAAGAATAATAAAACCTGATAGCTTCAAGATTACATGCTGGATTTTGGTTAGTAAGTTCATTTCCAGTGAGGAAATGAACTTACTAACCTGTTAACAGTAGCAAAAAAATAGAAACACTTATACTGATAGTTTTTCCTTTGTAAAAAAAACAAAGAATTCTGAACTCGACGTCTTAAAGAGAAAAACCTACTTAAATTCACTACATCAGTAATATATATATATATATATATATATATATATATATATATATATATGTATGATGTATATGTATATGTTGATATGCATACATATATATATATATATATATATATATATATATATATGCATATATATATGATATATATCTATATATATTATATATATATATATATATAAATAAACAGAAATAGATTATAAATATATAAATATATATATATATATATATATATATATATATATATATATATATATATAATAACGCATCCAACACCACTTGACGTAATGTATTCTATGAAATCCTGCCAAACTTGTCTTTCTCGTACTTTTCTATTCACAAATCTCCACTCATTTCCACCCTCCATTCTCATAGTTCCTGTTAAAGTAGGTCTACGTCATTATTCACTGCTTCTGGTGTCCACAGGAGCCCAACTGGTATTATCCCTACAGTGGTTGTGAGAAGCACAAGTCCCAATCATTTTCATATCCCTGTCATCATTATCTTATCTACATATCGAACTTCTATAATGTCCCATACAGTACCAATTCCAACTCCAACCTACCATCAGACCTATTCTCGAATCGACAAAATATTTTCATTGTCACAAACAAAATCATGTCCATACAGTAACACAGCTCGTGCTACACATGTGTCTACTCTTACACACAATTTCAGCATCTTTGATTTCCAAATCTTATTCACCCTTCCCATTGTTTGGTGCGTCATTTTTTTTAGTCTTTCATTAAATTCTAATTCAAAAGATCATGAACCATACCATTTTTCCAAGATTTTTCAAACATTCAACAACATTAATCCTTCTCCATCTGTTATTCCATCGCTTTGTGCATACACCATCCTCATCATTGCAGTTTCTAGGATTATGATGCATTCTACTAAGAAAAGGTTTAAATGAAGTGATCCTTTACTGATTAGAACTGTATCATCTGCATATTCTAAGACTATACAACTTGACATCACTACAACATTCTAAACCGTCTCTTCCACTCTTTTCTTTATAACATCAATGAGAAAGATGAAGGAACCCTACACCTGACTGCAAATTCACCTGACAAGATCCCTTCAACATTAACTTAGTGTCAACGGTTATGAATAACTAAAGTAAACTTTACATATTCAATAGGATTACCAAGGCGATGCCAGACCTTCGAAAATGTTGTTCTGAGGACGGTGCCAAATGCCTTCTCGTAGTCAACATAAGTCATCTAAAGGATTTCTTTAATTCCACACACTGCTACAAAATGCCTACAAAAAATGCTTGGCCTTTGCAAGTCCTGCCCTTTCTGAAACCAGCCTGTCCATCTCTAAGCGTTCATTCAATTTCCTTCTCTAGCCAAGTGAGGATAAGCAAAGCAAATATTTTAATTACGACAAACGTCGTACAATGCCTCAGCAATTGCCTCATTGAGTCAGGTCACCTTCTTTGGTACCTTCGTTTGCTCATTCCATATTTTCCAGAACAATTCCATTATTAGACGAGGCGTTATTTCATTTTCAGTTAAAATAATCTCTTCAATGATTTCACCATAATTTGACGTTTCCTTCGCTTAAGTGTCTTGCATCAGGAAATTCAAGTCATCTTCAGTTGCTGGTATATCAATCAAGTTATCTCATCAAATCTTTTATTCATAACACCACAGAATTATTCACAATCTAGATTCGATTGTGCTTAATACGTTTCACTTAAGAGTTCTTCATCCCTTCCCTGAAATCAATTACAAAAGCCTCTCTCTCTCTCTCTCTCTCTCTCTCTCTCTTCTCTCTCTCTCTCTCTCTCTCTCTCTCTCTCTGTACATCACAAAAAGCTTTTCCTATATCAAGCACAGATTCTCTGTCACTTTTTTGCTGGGTACTTTTAACTACTTGCTAACATCCGGAATGCTACACACACACATATATAAATATGTATGTGTATGTATGTATGTATGTATGTATGTATGTATGTATATATATATATATATACATACATATATATATACTACACATATATACCAACAGCACTTCAGTCAATGGTGCAAGGTATTTAGGGGATTAGATGCATTGGTTATGAGCCTTCTAAAAATATGGAGCCCTAATGGTATGGAAGATTTTTTCACGAGGTTCATCCCCCGCTCAGACGTTGAATTAAGACTATGGCAGGTGCCACTGTCTTACTGATAATGTGTGTGAGTTTGTGTGAATAGGTATGCGTTTCTCTCTCTCTCTCTCTCCTCTCTCTCTCTCTCTCTCTCTCTCTCTCTTCTATATATATATATATATATATAATATATATATATATATATATATATATATATTATATATATATAGAGGAGAGAGAGAGGAGAGAGAGAGACGAGAGAGAGACGAGAGAGAGAGTGTGTAATAAAAAGAAGAGGCAGCATAAGTTATTACGGATTTAAATAAAAACGACAGATACATAAATATAATGCCGACTCCGAAATTATCGTAAGGGAAAAAAAATGAACTTCATAAGTATTCAGTATACTTACATACCACAAAAATTTCCCTTCCATCCTCGGTCAAAGATTTCCTTGTCGCGTAAAAAAAATACATTTTTTAAAATCTTTACAAGATCATCCTTATATGTAAGCGGGTAATACGTATGTACTATGTATGTACGTCTCTGTATCTACGTATGTATATATATATATAGCATTAGGATTTTAGCGTTGAAAATCGAAGAAAAAACTATAATTACACCAAATATTCACTGAACAGTATGTACAATGGCTATAAAATCACAGCGTGTTTCCTGCAGAACCACAATGCAATAATAAATTCTACAATTTTCGACCAATAATCAGGAAAATCTAATAAAAATTTTATTCTGTTTCAGAGAGTAATAGGAACTATTTACCACTGTATCTACGGCAGAGAACCTTTCTTCCCTCAAAACTCATGGGTTGTTATTCAAAGTTAACCCCTTTTTATGCTATCTTATAAATGCGTCAAAGACAGGGTGCGTTTCTGGAGTAGTTCTCCTGACATAAAACTACAACAGCCATTCGTCACTTATGTAACTCACAAGCAGCGAGCCAACCATAAAAAATGCAAGAGGGCGAAATCCCATTAAAACTGAAGGCAGAGATGATGAAGGAGCTACTGCTGAAAGCTTCTGCCAAAATAATAAATGGAGGAGGAAACAAAAAAAACTAAATGAAAAAAAAATAATGAAGTCATATCAGTCAAGTAAAAATTCCCTGACGGTAAGTGCTTTTAATAAACGCCTATAAAAATGTAACTCATAATCTCAGAGCAACGCTTTTACTACCCCAGGAGGTATAACATGGCTCTCTTGCCTCTGCGTTTGCTTGTTTGTTTCGTCGGGAGTCGAAGGTATTCGAGACTTGATGAGTCATTGACTTGATCATCATTCAGGCTGCCGTTGGTTCCTCAGCATTAATTCGGCTCACTTTTCTACCTCGTCGCCTCCAAGGAAATTCTGACTAACGACGAATAGGCCTGTACCTCAAGGCAAAGTCTCCCCTCTCTTTACCTGGTTGCACCTCTTCGATAAGGAAAACAAAGGCTGTCTTTAAGACTGGGAAAATAAGCTCCCAACTTGACGACTAGAAGTAAACAAATTTTACCTTTTCGGTTCTTCATTGGGATTAAAGCGTCTAGATTAGATTGAAGTTTGTGCCTATTAAAGTGTAATGGAAAAATACCGAAACCCCAGGCTTGAACCTTTTTTTTAACCGTCAGGTAAATGGAAAAATACGTTTGATCTTCTCCGATCCCCGGCAATAGAAACTCTTACCTGTACTCTCCAAATAAAAACAAAATTCAAATTTGTACCTTTACCACTCTAAAATAAAGAGGGGTGGGGGGTGGCTTTTGTAATTTTAGATTATCTAAACAGTAAAATAACCTTGCAACTCTTCGACTTTAAAACAAAAACCAAGCTTGTGGCTTTTCGATTCCTTAATGAAATATAACCCTTTCAGACTCACAATATAAGCTGATACTCTTGGGATACTCCAGAAAAAAATGAGATTCTCTCTTTAGCCTTTAAAATTTCACTTTCAGACTAGCTCAGGTCAGTGGCGAATAAATTAGTTACTCCTGAACGCCTATCCACTACAACAGAAAGTTTACCTAGTGCTCATTTCTTCTACCTTAAAAGTTAAACCTTCAAGACGACGACAGCTGTTTATATTGGCCACAATATAAACAGAAAAAAAACAATATGAGTTAGAGAATTAAAGGCCTGCAACAATCAGTGCTGGTAAGAGCAAGAGCCTGTGCTGCCACTGGGTCAACTTAATCTGACGACAATAAAAGCACGAGCATCAGCAAGAGTTGTGAAACAGTATCCTTCAATTTCAAATGTTTCATAACATGGAAGACGTGCTGTTGAATAATTCTTATTATTGCTGTCAGTTAAAATACGCAACAATTTATAAGCAAAGAGCCTTGACGGCCACCATTTTGCATAACCAACTTCTACAGAACGGAGCGCCAATATGTGAAACAAGAGACAAAACGCGAAGAAAATGACTGATAAATAAATTAAAATCAAGAGACTAATATGCAAGTACATAAACAGCAATGAGAGTCAGGAAAAGCAAGGAAAGGTGCATGACACTGTAAAGTAGCATTGCAGCCTCCAAAATCAGTAATTACCGATGAAGGTCAAAGCCACAACCCAGCAAATGTTGGGAAAGATTCGAATATGCAGTCGGGAACGAGATTTCCCCTTAAATCACAAACACCGCCCTTTGAGATGCAAGGATTTTTAGGTACTGGCCCAAGCGTGACCAAACGAGGAACCTGGGGAAAAGAGAACCCCAAAACCGGCGGCGGCATAATAAATAGATAAGAAAATGCCCTTCCTTTCTTCAGTAGAATAATCACCAACGCAGCTATTCGGGAGATCCGTCTGTTCAATCTTATCTCCCCGAATTAAACGAGAACACGTAAAATGAACTCCGCCAGGTAATTAAACGCCACTTCTGAAATGAAAGATAAGATGGCCTGAAAAAATAAAGAGAGTCATGAAGAGTTATTGACCTGTCTGGAGGACGCTCAGTAAATACCTTCAAAACTTTGTTGAAAGACCTAATTACAAAGCGAGAGAGAGAGAGAGAGAGAGAGAGAGAGAGAGAGAGAGAGAGAGAGAGAGAGAGAGAGAATCTGTACAAAGAGAAAAAGCTTGGCAGCCAAGCATGCAATCAAGGGAGTAGATAAAAACCGAAGGGGATAATTGCAAGCGCGTCGAGGTAGCACAAGAGGCTGCGATGTAATATCGCAACCCACGAGCAACATTAAAGAAAAGAAAAGAAAAAAATAAGAGCAAGATGGAATTTGGCCGATAATGGTGCATCGGCAGCGGCCATTTGGACACCATCTTCACTATACTCACATCACGCGGCTACGACACGATAATGACAAGGTAATCACAGTCATCGAAAGACCAAACCTAATCATGTGCTTCTTTCACAATGACTTGCTACGAGGCGTGGCGCTCCCAAGATGAAGCTCACTCCCATCAACGGTGCCAGCTGAGCCTTTCATTTTCCACGTCTTACATCACACCCCCCATAATGCTTTATATATACGTATATATGTATATATATATATATATATATATATATATATATATATATATATATATATATATATACATATAATGTTCGCCCCAGTTGAGCCCAGGCGGGTAGGTAAGGAGGGGAACAGGATGATAGGGGAGATAGCCACCCTCCTCCAGCAAACATGTGTGTCCAACCCGGGTGTGGGCGGAGTCGGTTGGGGATCGGAAAGGGTAAGGGAGACAGCAGCCACGGGTTCCAGCACGTGCCAACAAGCTCGTATATAATACATATTATATATATATATATATATATATATATATGTGTGTGTGTGTGTGTGTGTGTGTGTGTGTGTGTGTCCAGGAATTTATTAGTCAAAGACCTATGCAGAAGCAATTGCATGCAGTCAAAGGCACACATGTGCAAGCAAGGCCCGGGTGAATGGAACAGTGTGTACATCAGGAAGAGGGTCTTTGTAGGCTTTAGGAGTCCTCTACTTTCAGTATATAAAGTAACTATCAGTGCGGGAGTTCCCTTTGTTTAGCAGATGAAGGGTTAAAAAGGCAATGACTTTTATGTTTGTTTTTCACGAGCCACCCTTCATTAAGAAGGCAGGGCGTTATCATTAAGTTAAATGATCCTCTTCTTATATTTGATACGGGCGCGAGAGTTTACACCGAAGAAAAAATATATAAAATTGCTGCTTCAATACGAGTGATCAGGCCACTCCGCTATACCAAAGGTGCAAGTAAGAGGAAATCACAAAATCCTTACAAGATAAATCACACAAAAAAACCGGAATGCAGAGGCTTTCGCAGACATAAAAACAAAAGATGAAATTAAAGTATAAAAAAAATGTAGACACGTAATAGAGAAAAAAGTAAATGTGATCAAACATCCGCCAGGCGGCACCAGACATGATAATACTCTTCCAGCAAACGAGATTAATTTGGTCCGTGACGAAATTCTAAGACTGAAATTACATAATTACGCAGCATTTCCATCAATGTCATGAACTAAAAGGATCTAATTCATAATACTTTCGATAAAGCTTAACAATTAAGATGTCCGAACCTTACACTGCAAATTAACTTCTTAAAAGAAATGTATCAGAGTTAGAACTTTGATTCTACATTAAATCTTTTACATATACCTCCGCAATTTACATCTTTTAACTTTACACTTCAAATCGGGCTATCTCAAGCTCCGATTATACCTCTTTACTGAAGTATAAAGTACAAAATATTAAATATTAAAACATATATATATATATATATATATATATATATATATATATATATGTATGTATGTATGTATGTATGTATGTATGTATGTATGTATGTATGTATGTAGTATGTATGTATACATACGCCAGAGTAATTCTTGGCAATTTGCAAAACAAGGCAAGTAAAAACAATAATACAAAACAAGGCAGGTCCTTGCTTGATATGTAGTATGAAAATCTTCACAGTAACATTATCACTCAAAATGTAATACTTGCATAACGTTAAACGAAAGGTGAACAGTAACAAAGACTTTGAAAATACGAAGTATTTCTGAAAACGGAGTGCCTCTCCAAAGTAAAAGAATACAAAGGAATTTCTGTGGAATCCATACCATGCCCTTAATCCGTGACGAGGGAAGCTTTGCTAAGAACCGGACATATTTCTAATGCTCCGTGAATTTGATGGCTTCTCAGTATTCTTTGTAAGAATCAACTAACTTTACTCACAATCAAGAAAAAGCACCTTCATTATCATTGTGAGTATACTTGAATAAAAAAAAAATCTCATAAAAGCTTTTCTAGTTGATGTACTCTTCTTTTAAAACAACAGCTACTCAAAGTTTTAGCACCAAATTACTTATGAATGATCCAACCCACTGAGGCCGTTCCGGTGAATGAAACAACCATCTTTAATTCAATCAATAACACAATTTCCATCAACCAGACCATACAAATGGTATTATGACTGACTACACCTAACTTCACAGAGCCCCTCGACAACAACAACAAAATACAAACTCCGAAAGGATATTAAATAATTTGAAAACAATATTACGCACGGAAATTTAAATTGGATACTTACTCCTTGCACAGAATAAGAATCTGCTCGTCCACTAATTCTTTTATATAATGAAGACGCTTCACAATTCATAAAATGATTACCGAATCTTTACAAAGATAATTGTTCTCCCCACAATAACTCTCGGGTATCCTTGCAAATTCAGTTATAAGGAAAATAACCCAAACTGATAAAGAATATATATTTAAAAAAAAATATTTTCAAAAGAGTAAAAAATCTATTGAAGTAAACCATTAAAATTTCAAGTTTTATCTAATAATAATAATACATACACACACATATAATATATATATATATATATATAAAACATATATATATATATATATATATATATATATATAATGTAATGGTTGTGTGTTATATGGTAAGGCTGCTGGGTTAAGTAATCCAATGACCGTATCTTTAAAAAGAAAAAAAGAAAATAAAAATTAAGAGCATAACATACGAGCTTGAAGCAAGCTCAAGTAATCTGGTCAACCTGGGAAAATAGTATCTTGAGCACCCTTAGCAGACACTGCCTTATCTATAGAAAAAGGCATTATAACCTAGTTAACGACAGGTGTGTGTGTCATTCAAAAATTAGCTTCTAGTTCTCCAGAAGCAAACTTCATACCTACTCGTTTAAAACTCAATGGCTCAACATAAATACATAAAACTTCTGAGATCAGATTCATATAAAGAATGTCAGATAAACATTAAAGTTAAAGGAAAGATAAAAAAAAACTCTACACTCAGACGAAAAGGAATCAAGTAACCCATTACAATTTAGGGGTCTTCAAAGATATCACCCCTGACAGCACATTCTAATTTGGTAGGCAGCACATCCTGAATAATGCAAATGAAGACGTTACACTGACAAAAATATCGCCTGTAAATTCTCTCTTACGACCTGCAAAGTTGCCTTCAGGTGGCTGGAGTACTGTAGCAGTTCCATAACGTGGATGTTCTAGCAATGACTTGACGCTCATCGAGAGGAAAGGAAAAAAATCGATGCCAGTTTAGTGTGATTCTTATTTTGCATATCCATTCTCTTTAGGCAGCTGTTACAAGATGTGTAGGTGGCAGCCGAAACATGGAATGGTCCCTTTTTCTTCTTCGATAAATTGACAACATGAAGTGTTAAATGCCAGAGAAACGTTGAAATGATTCATGCAATCTATACTGCCTCAGGAATTCCTCTACTATCTGGACGAATAACTTTCATAGGTATTCTCTTTTCACTTTCTCCAAATACATGAGTCACTTTGGAAAACCATTCAAGTTTTAGAAAGCTACAATTTCTCTCTCTCTCTCTCTCTCTCTCTCTCTCTCTCTCTCTCTCTCTCTCTCTCTCTCTCTCTCTCCTATCCAAGTTTCCCAACAATTGCGATGCATAACATAACCCAATAATCAACTTTTGTGTTATACCTTGGAGCAATAATCAGAAAAAAAAAAGTGCTTTTGTACGTGATAATACTCTAGGTATGCTTATCTTCTGCACTCGATGATACGGTCACTCAGATGGCTATACTAGAGGAGAGAGAGAGAGAGAGAGAGAGAGAGAGAGAGAGAGAGAGAGAGAGAGAGAGAGAGAATTATCTATAATTCTAGAGTTAAAGAATCCTGATGCGCGATTTAAAGGCAAGAATCTTTGATGTTATTGCTGATGTACTTGCAAAGAGAGAGAGAGAGAGAGAGAGAGAGAGAGAGAGAGAGAGAGAGAGAGAGAGAGAGAGTTGAACACACGCAATGCACATACTCTTCATCTCAAGGGCTTAATCGAATAAAAATGCATGGCGGCACAATCCCCTTCGGGGGAAAACATTTGCTTTTGCCTTCTTGCTTGCGTCACCGAGGCCCTCATTAACGATCGTAATTGCACGCGATTAGAAAGCATGAGGGTAAAGTATAGGCAAAAACTTGCCCAGGTTCCGAATGCGTCTTCATTAGCTATTCACGCTCTTCTGTTACACAGTCCATTGGGGTTTCAAGCGCTGCGAGAGGAAAGAAAAGAAGAAAATCAATCTGGACTCTAATAGCAGACTCGCCTCACAAGATATTACCTCAACATTCGCCATAATTAAGGACTAGACGTTCATTAGTAATATCGCGTTTTCTAACCATATTTTTTTGTTATTTTCTATTAGTGCTGCCAATTAGTGTAATTGTTTTTTATTAACTGTAACTGTTAATATTCACGCCATTGCAGCTACTCGTTATTGGCTTCTGGGTTTTGCTGCTCAGGTAATTACGAGTCACAACTAGACTCCCGTATCTATCATCATTATCGTCGTTAAAATCAACGTCTCTCATTAGCCCCTTGCATTGCAACTAATGCACTCAGAAAATCGAGGTCCTCTGGAACCCCGATGCAAACGAAAATGGCAACCTGAAACCGGGGGTAAGCCAAAAGCTCAGGATAGTCCTCGGCCACACCCTTCTAATCCCCCTCACAATACCGCTGTCGGTTAGATGAAGTAACGCGCCCATATACAAGTAAAAGTGTGCTCCCATACATGATAGCGTAATCGTGCAGACACATATGAACCAATGTGATTCGCTTGAACTTTGCATAAGGAGAAAATACTTTCAGCTACACATGCGATTATAAATGAACCTCGCTTCTCTTGATCGAACATTCTTTGCGTGAAGTTCTACGCCAAATAAAAAGGGATGCAGAAATTATATTGAAATTTAGTTGCAGTGAATGCAAAGCAATTCTGCCAAGGCTAATTAAAAACTAACTCATTCATGATTTTTCAGAAAACGCTGACAGTTTTACTTCGAGCTTATAACAGTAAAAATCTTTAGTGAATAACAACTACAAACATACCACGCAAAAATCGGGACACACCTCCAAAAACATCTTTTGAATCCCAGAGTAAGAATCTGAAAAAAGTTGCCACAATGCAAACAAATCGGGAATAATATTCAAGAGAAAAATCTGACTGACGAATCACAATGGGCAAGAAGACAACCCCATGCATTTGATTAACATCATACCAAAATAGCTGTCATCATTTTATTGTTCAATATATTTCTTAATAAATATAGACCTCATAAATACCTTCTTGAGACGATTTGTCAACACGGTCGGCCAAGCAATCTCAAAACTAATCTTAAATTAAAAACAACTTTCCATAAACAAGTTAAGGTAAAAACTCAACTTACTATAAACAAGTTAAGATAAAAACTAACAAATTGGAAACTAACATCTATACAGCACTCAAATAAAAAACACAGAAAAGCCGTTCTGTGAGTTGAGCTAAATGAATTCACCAATATTTCTGGAGTTACGATACTTTTTTTGTCGGTGTTACCAAGGAAGGAAATCAATCCAAATTACAATTAAACAAAATTTACCAAAAATCACTAAATAATGAAACTACTGTAATAAACACACACACACACACACACACACACACATATATATATATATATATATATATATATTATATATATATATATATAGTATATAATATATATGTATAACTGAATCACGAAAGTTAGGAATGACCTCAAAGATATAATTACAGGCTTAAATAAAAATTAGTTGCCTTAGAGTTATCTTCGTTGTAATGTATGTCTAACATGTATTGTGAATATAGTTTTGTTTACCAAAGTTCTGAATAGCTGTCACCTATAATCCTTTAATTGTTTTGTCCTTGTATCTGAGATGATTGTCATAAACTTTTAATTGCACCCATTGTTTATGCTTGTTTGCGAAGGTTACTCATCTTCCAGTTGTGTCGGATTCTAGGGACTAATCTCTTTATAATCCCTATCTGTCAGTTATACGAATCATTTTGTTTTGTCTTTTTCCTCATGTGTGTCAGTTCATCTGCTTAGTAAAGGACGTTTGGACGTCGAAAGGTCTCGCGGATACTCCGTTGTTTATTTTCCTTCGTGGCATACATCTTTATATTTATATATATATATATATATATATATATATATATATATATATATATATATATATATATATGCATGTATCCAATAAAAGGAGCCCATACACCAAAATATATAGAGAGAAATACTATATTTCAGAGACTGCTGTCTCCTCTTCAGGTAGATGAATCTACCTGAAGAGGGAGACAGCAGTCTCTGAAATATAGTATTTCTCTCTATATATTTTGGTGTTTATATGGGCTCCTTTTATTAGATGGAATTCTGTTATAACAGAACATTTTTACCAGTCATTTCATATAATATATATATATATATATATAATATATATATATATATAATCAATAAATGTATATAGTGTATAATATATATACTGTAAATATAAAATACAGAATATATTATATTATATATAAAGATATATATATATATATATATCAATATATATATATAAAGATATATCATTATATATTATATATATATATGATATATCTATATATATGTACTATAATATATAATAATATATATAATTAATGTACATATAGTCTCATTTGTTATATATTACATTAAGATTTAACGACTTATAATTATTATTATATACAGATCCATCATGTTACCAGATGAGAAATGTCAACATATCTTCTTGTCTAACCAAACACATTGACCACACCCCGCTTTCATTCATTTTCATCTCTCTGTTCGTTTTCTCTTAGTCTGGGCAGGGTACTGGGAGGCCCACCTGTTGACACTCTCTGAGGGAAGGAAATAATATTCACGTGCGTTTGTTGAAATGCGTCTTATTTATCTTTGTTAAGGAAACAAGTATTTTCATTTCGATCAAAGACCTGAGTAAAAAGAACTTAATTCTAGTTTTTAGTTTTCTGTAAAAGAAAACTACTGATTTGGCTATTTGCGTGTCCATCCGCACTTTTTCTGACTGTTCTCAAATCTTAAAAACTACTGAGACTACCTGCCAGACACACGAAGACCTTCAGCATATTTAAACAAGGAAATACGCAAACGTTTCTTCGGCGCAATCGAGTTTTCTGTACAGCGCATAATGCTGTATGAAACTCTAACCACAACCTGGTGATGGCCTGTTTTGTTGGCACCTATAGCGGTGCCAGACGCACGATTATGGCTAACTTTAACCTTAAATAAAATAAAAACTACTGAGGCTAGAGGGCTGCAATTTGGTATGCTTGATGATTGGAACCCTCTAGCCTCAGTATTTTATTTTTATTTTACTTAAGGTTAAAGTTAGTTATAACCGTGCGTCTGGCATCGCTATAAGTGTCAAAAGACAGGCCACCACCGGGCCGTGGCTGAGAGTTCCATACATTATTATGTATGAACATTCGATTGCGCCGAAGAAATAATGGCACATTTTTTGCTTGTTTAAATATGCTGAAGGCCTTCGTGTTTCCGGCAGGTATTGATGATGACGTGTGCAAATGATATTCTCCAGAGTATGGTATATCAACACTGCTAATATTTTACTAAACGAGAAGCTCATGACAACTTGAACATAAGGTATCGGGAGTCATCAGTAAAATGTCATGCACTTGCCGTTCCGGAATCCTCGTCATTTATCAAAGTCATGTGCTGTTTCTCCACATGCCTGAAGTTGCCTCATCTGTCACATTTCTGAATTATTTACGACCTCCGTAGAAGGGTCGTTACTGGCCTACTTTCAAGATCCTGAACATTGCAACCGCTCTTAATTGCATTTTATATATATATGGCAATGCTTTTAAATCAAGTTCGGGCTGGAATCCACTCTATCTTAAATGCATGGCGGCGATGGATCACTCTAGGGAGCAAAACACAACAATGTTTCGTTTGAGGAAATAAATCCATGGAAGGCTGTAATAAGCCGTTAATACATAAACGATAAGTATATGTACTCATTAATATTCATCAGTTAATGGTTATTATGTAAATTAATTCATTACTTACAAAATATTGATCAATGTTTCAGCTACCATATACACAACAGCTGTCAGTTGTTCTAAACAGAACAACATATTTTTAGAATCTAAGTCTGCTAGTATATTTTAGTTACAAATAGTGATTGGCAACAGAGCATCGGTTAGTAGATCAGCAATAGATAGAGTGGGTGATAATTAAAAACCATTTGTAATGAAAGGCAATCATGAGCACCGAAACGTAGAGCCTGTTTCCAATCGGATACTATATGTAAGAGAAGATCGCTACATACAGTCATATTATTAGCAGTTTCCCACGGTCCCTTAGAAATCGAGGTTTTGGAAATGCCAACCTTATGAGAAGGAGTTTAGCCTGACAAAACGGCAGGGTTCGTTGTGATTATAATATCTATATCAAATTTATTATAATAATAATAATAATGAGCAAAAATTCCTACAGAACAACACACAGGCCATACACTTGCAAAACACGAGTCAGCAGAAGTAATGCCTTTCTGTGAGAAACGAAAAAGGGAAAAGACAATAACACAGGAATAAAAGTAGACATGACCCAACAAACAAATAAATATGCACGTCCATTAAATAATATGTCAGAAAAACTGAGGCATTTGACTCGGCGCTGTAAAGTAGTATCACGTTATCTTTTAATGTTAAGCATTGGCATCAATGACACTGCCAAGTAGATCCTGCTAAAATTCTGCAGTAAAAAGAATAAGAACACTTCCGACCCTGAGTATTGTGACAACGCGACAGAATGTGAACCCTGATGCTCATCAGAACGGGCAGCACATACACAGGCGCCATTGAAAGATCATTGTAGAAACAGAACCTACGACCAAGGAAGGAAAAGGGAAACTAGGAATTTGAGCAACAGAAACTAAGAGATGGAGAGGTTGCAGTGGAAATACACATCAGCAAACAGGATTCAACCACTGACGAAAAACTGGGGCATTCAAATACCTTATGTTTATGAAATTATCGATAAAAATATATAATGTGCAAACGATGCTTGGTTGAGAAATTGTTTTACTATAAATTACCTTTACTCAAATGACAAATGCAACGTTAAGAGACTCATGTGTTGCTTTTGGAAGGAAATTTGCATGCTGACCGGAGCATATACCGAGCGTGTCTTGCCGTATCTTTCTTTATATATACCAATACACTTAGTCGATACTTTATTGACAAGTTTTTACCGAGTAAGCAAACAAAAAGAGAAAATCCAAATCACTGAGACTAGTAAAAATAGGGGGGTAAAAAAAAAATCCTTATTATCAAAATGTACCCATCTGACAAAAACGGCAAACCATAATAATTTAATTTTGTCTACCACTCACATATATAAGCATATACACAATGTGTTAATATACTGAGGACAAGGAAGTAAAGTTGGTTTCATTAAAAGTTCCTCTCGCATCTTCCAATAACGAACGATGTAGACGTACACGCAGGTCATCCTGCAACTAACAAGAACAAAGTCTCATATATATTCCACTTTGTCAGTCAGTGTGAAACAAGTTTGACTCTAGTGTAGACAACTTGATATTCTGTAATACGATAAGAGTCGACATAGTTTGTTGGTGACTCTAAGTTTGGATTACTGTTTGTGAATTAAGCGGTGCGAAGATGACAAACTTCCAATCACCTTGCTCTTCAGAACCTCTCGTTCATCAACAACTGGACCTTGAGCAAACAATATGCGTGTCGTACCAGGGTTCACGTTACATACGTTTTTCTTAAATAATACGACAATCAATCTTGTTATACTGCTAAAAGTACTCAGTCCCTTAGATTGTATCATGTATATTTTTACCAAATCAGTCTTATCGCCATGAGAGAGAGAGAGAGAGAGAGAGAGAGAGAGAGAGAGAGAGAGAGACGAGATCAGAGGGGATAGACGAGAGAGAGAGAGAGAAGAGAGAGAGAGAGAGAGAGAGAGAGAGAGAGAGAGATAAAATCTACACCCAGCAACAGATGACAGTAGCATAAAATATATTTATAAGAAAATCTAAATATTACATTAATAATATGACATACTTTGGGAATTAAAAGTTGTTTACCAAGATGAAATACTTCTCCTAAACAACGTAAAGCAATTCTAAGGCCACCACATAGCGAGCCCGAGTTCAAAATAAAGCAGATATAAAAAATATATATATGTATATCACAAAAAGGCGAAACAGACAAGACAATGCCCGCCAAGTGATGTGGAGAAAGTACATAAACATACGGATAATTTCCACGACACTTCGGCTTAAGGGGGAATTCAATTGATGTCAGATATTTCGGTTTTTACTCTGCCCAGACGCTCAGAGCGAAAGGAATAAGAACACGATTTTACCAGACACGAGGGAGCCATTTTAATAAGAGAACTGAAGAAATCTGAAACTCGGCAAAAAAAATAATAATAAAACAATAAATTTCATTTTTCTTTAGGTACAAGATGGAGAACTGATAGTCAACTGAACTGGGGAAAAAAGGCCCCCCCCCCTTTTACCAGAGACAATTGGCGTGATGGAGAACTGATGGAAATGAACAAATAATACTTTATACGAAGTATACAGTTTGGATGCAGACTTGTTATAAAAAATCAATAAGGCATACACATTCATATACGAACGTGAAACAAGTACATTTATCGCAACAAACAATGAGGCTGAACAAAATCATACATTTTAGATGTATCATTCACGCATATACATACCTAACAGTGATTAAGAAATTGATTATCGAAAAAATGACTGCATAACAGATATTTAACCATATAGCAATTTGCAAATATTCACGGCAATAAATAATATTTAGAATAACGGCAAACAACATGAGGCTGGTAGGATGTCTATTATAAAGACGTACATACATATTCTCTTTGTATATATAAACCTACGATAGATATAAAATGCTCATTCAATGCCATAGCAATGATTAGAATAGGAAATCAATAATATGCCACCCGGAATCAAATCATCACTGGCTCCCCCCAAAATCCCACAACTCAAAAACAAGTAATATAAAAATCAAATCCGCCGCAGTTTTTTCGGCGCAATCAAGTTTTCTGCACAGCGTATAATGCTGTATTAAAATCTCAGCCGCAGTCCATGAAACTTTCAGCCATGGCCCGGTGATGGCCTGTGTTGTTGACGCCTATAGTGGTACAAGACGCACGATCATAGCTAACTTTAACCTTAAAGAAATTGAAATTTAATGAGGCTAGAGGGTTGCAATTAGGCGTTTGTGGATGGTGGATGATCAACTTACCAATTTGCAGCCCTCTAGCCTCAGTAGTTTTTTTA
The DNA here is from genome assembly GCF_015104395.2 of Macrobrachium nipponense. Classification (NCBI taxonomy): domain Eukaryota; kingdom Metazoa; phylum Arthropoda; class Malacostraca; order Decapoda; family Palaemonidae; genus Macrobrachium; species Macrobrachium nipponense. The sequence continues at coordinate 17,604,178 of NC_087212.1, forward strand.
AAAATCTGAGGGCGGAGAGGAAAAAGTGCGGACGGACAGACAAATATTTAGCCATCTCTACAATTTTCTTTTACAGAAAACTAAGAAGTCCTCCCCAGATACCCACAGCAAGTGTTCCGACGGAGTCCCACGCTACCCACGAAGGAAAAGAAACCCTCTAACAGAAGGACGCCAGGCAAAAACTCGATGGCATTAATGAAGTTTCCATCAAGCATTTTATCGCTCTGACTCTCATCCCCGAAAAGAAATGGTCATGCTTCCGCCTCCGGTCTTCCGATTGCTTCTACTACATGTTCTTATTAGATCTTGAAATATGAAAGAGGATGTAAGGTAAGGAGAGGTTAATTAATTATTTAATTAATTAATTAATTAATTAATTAATTAATTAATTAATTAATTAATTAAAATTAATAATAATAATAATAATAATAATAATAATAATAATAATAATAATAATGAAGGTGAGGATGTGATGAATTTTGTACTATTTAACACAAATAATAATCATACATTTATTCCGTAGGCTTATAAACATGGTCGTATTTTAAAAATCAAGACATTTAGTTCGACAAGCGGGGTGTTAGAGCACTATTTTCATTGATTCACGAGACTGAACAAAATTTAGATACGAATGACCACCATTTGATTATCTTTGAAAGTTAATAGGCTTGCGTACAGTGAACTGCATTTCCCTTCAATAATTCTATATTACTAGGCACTGAAAATAAGACGGCTTCTTAAATTCCGCTGCCGAACAGTTTTCATTCACATACAGCTGGGTCAACCAGCTGGATCGAAGTTGACCAGAGGATATTTATTGAAAGTCCGTCTGTTTGTCTGTGTAGAAGTTCTTTGCGCTGGATGGTATTGGAGGTGGAATAGTAGCTTGCTGGAAAGTCACATTTTCTAAGATTAATTTATAACATTTCCCTGCACTGTTTAATCAATAATCCCACCAATTCGTCGAATCACTATTATTTTCTATGGGTCCTTTTGAATGTTTTTCTACTTTGGAGTAATACAAGAATCAAAACGGAAAAAAAACTTTAATTCGCTCTTTTTAACTTAAATTCCGACATATTAAGAACTTGAAATTTAACATAAAAATCACTATGGCAACTCAACAAAAACATTTAAATGGTATAAATTACAATTTTTTTTCCAAAGCAACTAGATACTGTTGAAGACCACAGTTTTTACACCATACTGGCTAGTGATATTTACCACATAAACGTGAAAGCAATAAAAAATATGAAAATTAAAAATAAAATGGGCTAACACTTCAATTCAAAATAATGAAGACTTTATGACAATACCTTAAGCATATAATAGAAAACCTAACAATGAAAGGCTATCAGTTACATTTCATACCATACCACTAACACGACGGTATTATGGGAAAAAGTAAATCGCAAATTATTTATAACTGTTCTTTACACCACATGCAAAATCAGCGTAGTGGTGAAATTAAATTTATGAAAAAAACAGTTGTTTAAAAATGTATAATAATATTCATCAAGCGACAAATCTAATAAAATTATACCCGTCAGAAGTCCGAGTTATGTGTATGACCTCTGTCTCTTGAATATTAGGTCAATGTATACCATCTGTGGTCAACTACATTCAACGAAAACAAAATGCATCCTATGAGATTTAATTATTGATGGAAGTATGTCGCCTTCGCATACGTCACATACGAGGTTCCTCGTTACATTTAAACCTTGAAGATATATTCAAATGACAAAGAATCTCAGGGACCATCTATACGGGCAGTGAAAATTCGGGCTTATTATTGGTGTCAATGACAAACCATTACTATCATCATTCATATATATTGTCACAATCATATACATACGTGACAAGCCAGAGGTTATCAGTATCCTAAGCAATCTTCAACAATATAACCAAGTGATAATTAAAGTCTTAATCTGAACTTTATTCCATTTTGCTCGCTCATTTTTTAACCATCCACATAAATGTCTATACGTTCAAGCTTGCTGAAGACAGACAAAGGCGGCTACCGTGAGACGGAACTGGGGCATGTTACTTAAGGAAGTCACACCATGCAAAAAGCAATGACCATCGGGTTACAAAATCAGTTAACATGAGATGATGTCAGCTATAGTCATAGACCCCTTAAATAGAAGGACTGGTATCCTCTATGCTCGGTATCTGGAACTTGGGTCCCAAGTTGGAACTTGGGTCCCACCCACAATTTGTGTCAAATACATGATAGAACCTTCATTCTGGTGTCTTAAGGGGTTTTGAAGGGCGAAGAGTTCATTTGTCATACTTTTAACCTCCTACGATGTCATCTGAAGGTCATTTAAAGGTCAATTCTAGGTCATTTAAAGGTCAAATCTCATAAAAAACACAAAATCATACAGAATATTGTATGTTCTCTCAATTAAAGCAATGGAAAACACACCTTAAGTTACCCTGTCACTGAATTAAAATCCATATACAAACAGTTAAGCCTGGAGAAACAACAGGAACATGTCTAAAGCAAACAATATAGTTATTCTAGAAACAAAATCATTGAAAAAACATTCCATAATATAAATAACATTAGGTACATGTTTAGTTTTTAGCAGATAGTTTTTCTTTTCTTCTCAAGCAGCCAAGGTGTCTTTCTTTATCACTGTTGTCTAGCACAAATGCTTTCAAAAAAATGTTTGACAGAGTAAGGCATGCTCCTTGAATTGCAACCATTGGACTATCGATACAAGATAAAGTTTGGCTGAGATGAGCTCGGCAGCAATGCAAGTTGCACTCATCAAAAAGTTTATAGGCTGAGTGTACAAAATGCACTGTTGAGAGTAGAGGTACAGTTAGTCCACCTCTGCTTAAGTTTGTGAGAAACTCTGAATTAATATGATGGTCGTCGTTATCTTCAGTTTTCGACACTCAAATATTACCTCGAAATTTGTGTTCCAGATATCCAGCTAGAAAAATAATTTTATGTTTGATACTGTCATTAGATTGAACTAGGTCTTCAGTGTCAGCAATAGTGATGTCAAAGTGATAATCATCAATGCAAATGTTAGAGGTACAAGGCACATCATTAGACTGGTGCGGCGTAGACTCGATTTCAAAAGTGCATGGAGGTTCTTGGTTGCTGCAGCTGCCTTGATATCTACAATGTCAATGTAGAAATTACCCCCATTGCGTTGTCTGGCTTGGCCAAAGAACTTTTCAAGGGCCTCATCAGCAAACACACCAGGTAGCACATAGGTGAAACTTGGTACTGAGTCAATAGCCACTCTGCAGCTTCAATGTTGGCTCTTGTAGACAGCACCAATGCCTCTGCAGTTTGCTTTGTGAGCTTTTGCGTCCGACCTCGACCACCTGACCATGCACAAGAGGATATAACATCACAAGTTTCATTAAGTTTCTTGAAAGTAGTGCAATTATTGGTCCATGGTTGACGACAATCATCACGCATGTTAATACCGGAATACCGATCTTTCCCATTCATCATGTGGAACCAATCAGTGATCAGCTTAACAAAAATGATGGTGCCCTCGCTAATGCCAAGTTATCCTTTAGAGTTGAAAAGCGGGCAGCAACAGTTTTGTCATTGAAGATTTGACAAACAAAAGGCACGCTTTGTCTCTGCAAAGGCTTTAGGTACACAGCTGTGTATGTGATCTTGGTTAGACGGATGCTGTTTCTCCTGTCTTCATCGTACAGTGCTTCTATGTCCTTCCATCGTGCAACATATGTTTTTCCATCTTTTATGAAAGAAAGTTCCTTATAACCTGAACGGTTATCCAGTTATTTCTTACATTTTTGAAAGAATGAACATAGTCAAAAAACAAGGAAAGCATGAGAATTTATAGCATTTATGAAAGCTTTACCAGGACCACCTAATTTACCAAACCATAAACTGCAACGTTTGTGTTGCAATTATCACCTACACAAGAAATTATAGTACCACCAGCATCGCTAACCGCTACTAGAGCTTCTACCAGAATTTCCTTGAGTTGATCTGAATTAAGTAGTATATATTTAGGGCCACCAAAATGGCAGACAACTTCAATTACTAAAACATGTGTTGCGAGAACTTCGGTATCACAAGAACCATTTTGAGCGTAACCAACAACACGACCACCTGAGTACCTAAGTGTTTCTGTGAGCTTCACTTCATCAAAAAGAATGTTGACAAGACACTGCTGAGGTTTAAGTTTTTGAAAAAGTTGCTCCAAGTTTTTATCATTTAGACTACAGGAGAGAAGTTTTTTCAACAGTTCCACTCTAGGTAAAACAACTGAACCAGACTTTCGTAGCATTTTATATGCAGCTGGTGAAATGTTATGGAGTTCGGCACCAAGAACATAAAGATTTCTGTCAAAGCGACGGCCTTCTGGATGAGTGAGTAATAACTGTAACTGAGAATGAAGAAACTGAAAATGAGGCGAATCAGAACAACTCATATGGCTCAATTCCTGTACTGCACTTTTCAGATAGTCTGCATCTTTGAACTCATACTCTGTTATGCATGACATAATTTTATCAAACTGGAACCATTTACTGAGAAGGCTATTCTTTTGCAGACAACCAGCTTTAGAAAAATATGTCTTAGGTAACTTTCCTTTTCCAATTTTTCTCAAACGCATTTAAGATACAAAAACCCAAATGACGATTTCACATGTTGCAAATGGAGAAATTGGATAACGGAACGGCCCTTTGCATCAGTTTTAGAAATGTAAATATCATCACTATCACAAACAATACGATAATCCTTTGAGATATGCTCCTGGATGTCATTACAAAATGAATAAAAGTCGCCGATCTTATCCACAACTTCATTTCGGAGTCTTTCGTTTTCAGCTCTGGTCTCTGCTGAAGCAGTTGTAATTCTGGGTGCTGAGGGGACCTGCTTTAAGCATGACTTTGAAACTCCAGGGAAAATGGATGGTGGATGACTTGGTCTTTTCCCTCCTTTAACTGTAATCCATTCAGTCAAAATGATGAGCACAGGCATAGATCTGCTTCAGCTGTAGCAAACTGGAACGCTCATTTGGCATAGCATCGATCCAACGGTTTCGCTCCACTTCATCAGTTGGAAATGATACTACTTTGGTGTATGGTTCATCCCTGTAATTTCCTCGACATCCGTAGACATTACACTTCTTAGGCATTGTGCGTTGTTAGTAGAAACCCCTGAAACAAAATTAAATAAATTATATCAATTATGGTCTAAGACAATTTTGGCAATTAGTTTATCAATATGTTGCTAGATTACATTCCTTTTTCGACTAAAACATAAACTCCTTAAATAGGCCCATTTTATGACTAACATACGGCACTAAAAGTGAATAAATGTAAAAAATGTTTACATACATTCAAATCATTGTTTACATACATTCAAATAATTGTTTACATACATACAAATCATTGTTTACATACAGTGAACATATTACGTCATAAAATAGTGGGACCCAAGTTTCGCAACCCGAGAGTGCAAGATACTAGTCCTATTTAAGGGGTCTATGGCTATAGTAGTCATTAATGATCAATGTAATTGCACCGAGTAGAGAGTTCAGCGGTCCTAATAACACTGCCTAGTCTCTCCTATAGAGATGGCCAAAGAGGGTTTTATACAGTCTCCTGTATTCAGTGGCGGCCACCCATCCACAGTCACACCAAAAGTTGATTAACTCTCCTAAGCAAAAAACCAGCCTTATATATTTCTATGTAACCATAAATAAGTCATTCTTATTTATTCATACAGGGTGGTCCAGAGAATAAGTCATTCTTATTTCTTATACAGGGTGGTCCAGAGAATAAGTCATTCTTATTTCTTCATACAGGGTGGTCCAGAGAATAAGACATTCTTATTTCTTCATACAGGGTGGTCCAGAGAATAAGACATTCTTATTTATCCATACAGGGTGGTCCAGAGAATAAGACATTCTTATTTCTTCATACAGGGTGGTCCAGAGAATAAGACATTCTTATTTATCCATACAGGGTGGTCCAGAGAATAAGTCATTCTTATTTATCCATACAGGGTGGTCCAGAGAAAAGTGAGACAAAAGTCTTTAACACAATCCTTCTTAAGCTGGTAAATCAAAATGAACATTTTATGCATAAAACTTCCACATGTGGCACTTCATCTACATATCTAAACATTCATACACTCACGCAAACACATATGTAGTTACATATACATGTATACATATACATATACATACATACATATATACATCTAATAAAAGGAGCCCATAAAAACACCAGTCACATATATACATATATAAATATATACATATATATATGAGTATACATACTATATATGTGTATATGTAAATATACACGTATTCTGTTAAAACAGAATACATCTCAAGTATAAAAGGGCTTTAAAACACTGGTTTAAAGCTAAGGACTATGTTTCAGTGGACTGATTTCCACCCTTCTCAAGTCATGATATATATTTCGTAAATGTAACTTCTGTCATCCTTAGCTTTAAACCAGAATGGTTTAATGGGCCTTTTATACTTGATATGTGTATATGTATACTCACACGAGTGCATTAAACTGTATGCATACATTACACACCAAAGAAAACCATGGATTAGCCTGCACCAGGTGGTGAACTCATGTCCAGAAGCATCATAATAATGACATATTCTGTGCACAATCATTGCTTACTATCTATAATTATTTTTAAAGACAGTGAAATTTCGCTGTTTCCACCAGCCTCAGTTTGTACGGAACAAGAGTTGGACTGCACTGCTAAGCCTGACAAACCATTCACCAGGTCATAATTCATGACCACTCCTCCATATACTGGTTCCTTTGTGTGCTGACAAAATTTTGTAAGCGGTATTTAGCGCTCCCACGAGTTTTTATTTGTTTTCGTCTATTAGTCATATAGAGCAAAGTTAAGTATGCTTATAGACTTAACTCTCTCTCTCTCTCTCTCTCTCTCTCTCTCTCTCTCGTTATTGTATGTAACATCTAAATTCCTTTCTATTAACACCTGAACTGTATGTGTACGTGGCATTTAGAGAATTTCCCTAATTTACACTCACGCACATATAAACTTGAACAAAGTAAATATCAGGAAACTGATATTGATTCTGTGAGGTGGTGAAAAAACCGGAGACGACCATTGTTATTATTATTTTATAAGTACACATGTGCACCCATTTATATGCTCGATCCAGAGGCACTGTAACTAATGATCAGTTCAGATTTTAACTTTTATAATTTATGATCACATTTATAGATCGAACTGATAATTACCGTTACTCATCTCCAGATCTAAATGACTGACATTTATCTGGGTTGAGTTACTTGTGTAACCTCGTATTGGTGCCTTTATATGCAGGTTGAATTTCTTGTTTAAATTTTTTATCTGTATATCCTGTTATTATTGTTTATAATTATTATTATAGATAACTGTAAAATTCTGCACGCAGTTACCTTGAGAGCGATAAGATTTTCATTTTGTATTTTCTGGATAAAAACAAGTATATACTTTTATGTCAAAAAGTTAGTTTGTGTTAGAAGATGGCAAAAACAAGCATGTGGAGTTGCTGATAATTACGCTAATTTCTATTTAATCTTATTTTGACTCACAGTGTATTAGAGTAACATATGACCTGGTAACGAAATGAAAGTTTAGTGAAAAAATAACTAAAGCATCAATTAATTGGCAGTATACGAAACAAAATCAGGTCATTACAAGTCACTTTTTACTCATACTTCCATTTACAGAAGGATTAGAGTACACGCATTACTTCCTGGGTATATTTGGTCTTGTGTAACTAATTAACTAGAAAGAAATAATTCCCTCTGAACACTACAGACACCTATTATTCAAAGGGTCGCCGGAAGTAGACCATCCCCATTTTTTTTTTTTTATTTAGTCTGTATTCATCCTTTTGAGTAATTCTGGTATTCGTTTAATGACTGGAGACAATTACTCTATGGTTCATTACCATGCATCACAAAGCAATAACAATCGGCGCATTAGCATCTTAAACTACAAATTCGGAATCACCGAAACTTAGCTGTCCCATTTGCATATTTTCATAAATCTAAGTAGCATTAATACTTAGATAAGCTGTACAATGAACAAACGAACATTCGCAAACAACTTCAAACAGTATAATGTAAATAAATCACCAAGACAACGAAATATATGTTAACACAGGTGAATGCAAAATGGAAAAAAGAGAACACGTATTCATAAATCTGTTTATCCCGCCACCAGGTGTTTTAAACGACCTTATAAATCAGACTTTGTTTGCTTTTTCTCCTCCCGCCAGATTTATGAATGAATTAATGTCCGTCTGAAAGCATATTACTGAATGCGTAATCCACACAAGAAATTGACAAGGAAGGTTGTCAAGAGCGACCTCATTCAAGTTAATGGTACAAGAGATCCCTATTAGGAAGGCCCTGAGTGAAACAAATTTCAAGTCCTACAGATACAATCTGGAGCTATTAACAATATTATCAAGTAGATCGTTATGTTTGGATCCCACGGTGGACAAACAAAAAGGCTTTCTAAAATTTATGATCGATAATAAATGTCGTAGACAAACACAGATACAAACATACATACATGCATACAAACGTCAATCCGCTTATATATTCAAAAATATTAAGTTACAAATATCGTTTAACATCCAATTCGATACACCTCGGGGATAACACGCACCCACGGGAATTCGTCATTGATGACTGCTTCGTCCCCCGTGGGATTCGAACCGCTGCCTGGTTTAGAAACAAGGATGTACATTAACTTTTGGTAATTGGGCCACTGGCTCAGTAGTCAAAAGTCACTATACATCGCTGTTTATAAATCAACCAATGGTTCGAATCCCCCCAGCTTATAAACTATAATTTCCATTGTGAGTAGGTTATTCCCGAGGTATAGTAAAGTGGATAATAAACAGTATCTGGGGCTTAATATTTGTGAATAAAAATGTGTCATGGAGTATGCGACCGACACACACACACACACACACACACACGCACACACACACACACACACACACATATATATATATATAAAATATATATATAAGGTATATATATCTATATATATATATATATATATATATATATATATATATATGCAGACACACGCCTCTTCTAAATCAGCTAACGAAAAGTTAATGGTCCAGCAAACCCTTTCCGTACTTAATAAAAAAAACTTTCACTACTTCCATTACTTTTGCTTTTTTTTAAATCAAATACTTTTGGCACTTCCAACCATTTAAAAAAAAACATAATCGGATTCATTTCCACAAATTAATGAAATGGACACGCCCTAGCAACTATAAATACCTTACTCAAGTCTCCAATACAAAATAATACCGTTATTTATTAAATAAGTACGACTGTTCAATGACGTTATTTAGAGATGGATCATGGAGTTAACTGCCAACCCCAAAGTTTATCTTTACAAACACCGAAGGTGAGAAATGAAGACACTTAATTAATGCTAGGTATAGCATCAACTCCAAACAGACGACGCTACCTGAGGATCTCGATGGTAGATGCCTTTTTTTGGTCTTATTTATGGCACGTTTAGTTCCAAAAGAAATTAAATCTCTTCGATTTTACCTTCTTTAACATTGACCTTTAAAATGTCTATTACAAACTCATTATTTACATCATTTCTATTCTTATTCATTTTCATCATAGCGCTGAATGACCTTATGGGTCCCAGTGCTTGGCTTGGACGAGTGGGTAGCGTGCTATCCGCCTGATTTGGTAGCTAGAGTTCGTGCCCCGCTCTGCCAATTTATTTCTGGTGATTAGAAATTAATTTCTCGACATAATGTGGTTCGGATCCCACAATAAGCTGTAGGTCCCGTTGCTAAGTAACCAATTGGTTCCTAGCCACGTAGAAAAATCTAATCCTAATCCTTTGGGCCAGCCCTAAGAGGGCTGTTTTTCAGCTGTGGTCTGGTTAGACTAGATATATCTAACTTCAAGCCTAAATCACATATTCCGATTAGGATCAAGTTCAAAACTAGGAGGATTATAATTACGTGAGACATGAAGAATTAATATCTTTAATTTACTGTGGCAAGAGAAACTAAATATAAAACACCAACATGAACATGAAATTTCCTTAAATCGTCAACTCTTCTCAAAGCAGAGTGACCCCCCATACAGTCACGCTCCTCTCATAATCAAACTTTTTGACAATGGGATGACTCATATAATTACACATTCCTCGCAATAATTATCCCAGTAACTTCTGAATCATTCAACACTCGGTGTTCGGGCCCATTATCTATAGTCACAGCGGCTGATAATGGCTGTTCTTCCCTTCATAACATACCGAAACGTTGACACTCATTAGTGAGAGCACAAGAAATACATTCCACGCGGGAAGCGATAAAATTCATCCGCTGATTGAAATTGGCTCTACTTTTCTATGTTTACGATCACGGCCACGCCCTCGCCCCGGTAAAAAGAGAACGCCGAACACGAACTCTAATTACAATCATTTATATCGGGTGCTTATTATCCGTGGGCCCTGCATCCATTTATTCATATATTGTCTTAGATACTAACAGACTCCGAAGCTTCGGATGGTTTTTCTAAGTGAATCCAGTCATTATTTTCAATATAAATGACAATGAACAAACAACAGTAGAAATTAGACCAAGGTAAAAACGAGAAATGGCTGAAAGACTCCCTTAGGGAAGAGCGTAACATTAGATGAAGCCAGCTTTCAATTCGTGCAAGTATGCGGTTTTAGTATACAGTATATTCAAGTAAATGTACGTATATACGCCATGCATGCGCGCCCGCACACATATTATAAGTATAGTTATAATTTCAAATATTAAGCAATGCCCAACGGAAAACGGAGTGCATGAAGTTTATCATCACCCATATACCAACCCGAATGTAGCATGTATGCTTTTCCAAAAGCACATTGAATCTATATCAAAATCATTTTTAGTCTGATATATATATATATATGTGTGTGGTATATATATATATATATATATATATATATATATTAATAAACATATGCATAACTATATAAAATATATATATAGTATATACATAAATAGAGAGAGAGGGAGGGAGAGAGAGAGAGAGAGAGAGAGGGGGGGGAGGGGGTCTTCCAGAAGCCCCCTTGCTAACAAGTACGTCGCAGCTAGAGGTCTCGTTGCTTCCATCATGTATGACACTCACGCAATAGGTATATGTTGTTCTTTCACACTTTCCAATTTTCTCCAGCATGCATCCAATCAGTAAATGAATGTAGACGTCAAGATGATCGGAACAGCAAATAACTATAAAAGCATTTCACCGCAAATCATAACAGACAGGTAACAAGAGCTTATTACTCGAGAGAGAGAGAGAAAGAGATAAAGGTTGTCTGACGAATAGGATTTCTCTTGTTACTTTGGATAAGAGTACTTTTTATTTTGACATGATAGTTACTGCCCTCATCACTTAGTAAGTTTTTCTCTCCGACCCCCTTATTGTGACCCACAACGGACACGCCAACAGATACCTATTTCACTGCTTTATGTTGACGCAGACACAATGAGCTTGAGGGAATTAAAAAAAAAAAAAACTTGCCTTCCTCGTCAGTGATCCAATTCGACCTCTTAACGGTGAAGATAGCGCACTAGAGACAGACTGACAGATACAACATTTATAGTCTTTCAACATGTAATCGAATCGGACCATTTCAGTTTTACATAATTGTTTATCAACAAATTAATTAAATGAATTATTCATGAATTATATATTTGCGTAGAATTATCTAACTTTTGTCGGAGTAAAAGAGGAAATCATAGAGAGCAGTGATAAATTTACGACACACACACACACACACACACACACACACACACACACACATATATATATATATATATATATATATTATATATATATTATTATACATATAATAATATATATGTGTGTGTGACTGTGTGTGTGTGTGGTGTGTGTGTAAAGGAAAACTCAACACCATTACCGTACTTTTCTTTTTAAGAGAAGTTGCCAAAAGCTTTTTACTTTTCACAAAAAGCAATAGGGACGGTCATTAAATTAGCCGGGCATAAACAGTTACATTACAAGTTTATTCATCCATGCAATTCTGAAAGAGCAGCGTCCTTTTATATGACTATTCTAAATTGGTTCCATGTGTATTGTTTTAATCAAAGCGTTCCAATTCAACATTCAATTTATTTCATTCAACATTCATTTACGGAAATTACCAACTCTGGTGTCATGACAATTAAGACGGGCATTTATCTCATTATGGCACCACTATTCTTGAAAATTATTTGGAAGGTAAAGAACAATAAAAAAAATGAAAGAAAGAAAGAAAGTGCCAAGAACATCCCCTTGTAGGATACTGAATATGAAAAGAGCTTATGGGCTTCTGTACATATGCTAATAATATATATATATATATATATATATATATATATATATATATATATATATACACACACACACACACTTGACAACATGGTTGTGCGAAAGCCAGCTGAAAATAGTTTCCGTATATCCCTGAATAATTCTAAGCGAACCTTTCCTGGCGTATAATTTTTACTTTCTATTCCATTACACATCTTTCAAACTGATGCTGACTCACGCACAAATGTAATACAGGTCAGTGATACGCTAAAGTCAAAAATAATTTCTCTACAACTCACAGCGATAGAGAAAAAAAGACAGCAGTCTAATATGATAAATACAAGGTTACGAAGAGAGGACTTTTTGTCCATGACATATTTTACGTAATTCTCAGTCAGGGAGGTATATAACCTGTTATTTGTGGGGTAACCTTCATTGACTGAGTGTTTCATCCATTATATCCGTCAGTTTAACTCCATTATTGTCAACGCTTTCATTTTCATTGATGAAATTAAATACGTTGAAATCTCATTTTCTCAAATGACGGGTAATCATCAACCTGATAAAAAGTGAAACAGAAAAAGAATCAACGTCATGACACACTTCATTGTTGCTGAAGTCGTGTTTTTATGGGGAGTTTTAAAATGAGCGCAAGCTATCCAGGAAATTGAAACTGATCCCGTCAATGACAGTTTATTCGAAAAGAAAAGAAATCATTGCCTCCGAATTTTATCTCCGTTCATGTCTATCAGTCTGCCACTCTATTTACTTATTTATTTATCTATCTATTGATAATGACTGGTTATCGAGAGAGAAAATACACTGACTTAAAACACAAAAAAATTTTACGATATATTTTCTTGTTTATACCCCCATCTTCATTTCTTGCAATTAAGTAATTACCACTTACAATTGAACTGAACTGAATGTAGGGTTAGGCCAAAAGCCAAGCGCTGGGATCTAAGAGGTCATTCAGCGCTGAAAGGGAAATTGACAGTAAAAAGGTCTTTAAAGGTGTAACATGAGAAAAACCTCGAAGTTGCACTAAAATCTAATGGCAGGAGAGGGTGAAAAGTGAGACGGAACAAAGAGTAAAAGAAATGAGAGAGGTTGCAGCTAGGGGCCGAAGGGACGCTGCAAAGAACCTTAAGTAACGCCTAGAGTGTGCCGAATGAGGTGCACTGACGGCACTATCCCTCAACGGAGATTACCATTTACAAATATTAAATGGAACACTGTAAGCTCGTCGATATTACTGGATCACCCTCATATTTATTCGCAGGACACATGACTGCGTGATCGCGCGCGCTTGTACGTGTATTAAACAACAGAATGACCTAACACACACGCACACACACAAACATTATATAATATATTATATATATATATATATATATATATATATATATATATATATATATATATATATATATATATATATATATATAATATATATATATAATATGTATATATATATATATATATATATATATATATATATATATATATATATATATATATATATATATTGCTGATACTGAATCATTTATCCAGAGGAGAAATTATTGGTCCTTATCAGATGTTACTCGGGAAGTCTTCCAATCCTTTAGCGTTAACATTATCACGTTTCACCACAACAGACCTTAATAAACTGAAATCTGATGAACATCAATTGTACGAATGACCAATCTACTGGAACACATACAAGTTTGCGTATAAAATTATCACAAAAAAGAAAATCAAAAGACAGAGGAATATCAAAATTATTAAAAGAAAATAGTTTAAATTCCACTAGAGACCAAATAAAACCAAATATAATAATAACCAAAGAGAAGGTTTTTGAAAAAAAAAAAAAAAAAACGAAAAAATAAAAAAAAAAAAAAAAAACGAAATCTATACTTAAAATCGATCTCTACTTCAAATACGAAAAAGGGATGAGGGAGAAAGACGAAATGCAATTCGGTAACCAGAATGGAGAGAAAAAAGAAGGTAATATCGTCCTCCTCTTCGAAGCAATGTATTCTTATTTGCAGAGCGTGTAACTAGCGTGTTTTAAATAAGGTATAATTATGCACTTCTTGAACAAAGATAAAACAAAATCACATACTGGGTGAATGAATATCCGTGGTAATAACGTGCTGGCTGAGCAAAAAGATGATTGGCAAAAAGCGAAGCTGCTCGAGTTAATACCACATGCACCCGACGCCATTACAATATACATTATAAAGAACTATCGGAAATTTCTTGTTCAGAGAAAATACAACCAAATGAACTTTTACGTAGGGTAGATTGCGTCAGTTTATCATAAAATTAGGTCAAATTGCCCCAGCTCGGACGATCATTATCTTCTCAGTTTTATTAAGATGAAATATTAGTTACCAAGATGCTGCACCGTGAAATTGCTCCAGAAGATAAGCGTTCCATTTAAGTGCTACTTTCTATTTAACTTTAAGAGTTAAGAACCGCACAGACAAAACCTCTCATTAACCGATTCTAGAAGCTAAAGAGTCCAGTAGGGAAAACAGAGACGTTAAAATGCCTGAGAGAGGCGAAAACTACTCGTAAGTATTAGAATTTCAGGTCAGATCAACTACATCAATTGGTTCTTAACCTATGGTTATGTATCAAATTGTTCGGTTAATTTGGATGGAATAAAATGTGGATTCTTCTGATCTCCAAATGTTTAAGCGAAGAGCAAATTCCTTCGTGCTTTCTGGTTTATCGTTTCTATTTTGTATTTCCTCATATTCATTTATTTATCACCTTTTCCTCTCACTTGTCTCTCTTTGCAGGCTGATTTCTCTTTGGGGCCTTATAATGGTTAGCTCATTATGTCCATATGGGTTTTCAACTAAATGTCTAATGGAAGAAAAAAAAATAAAGAAAGAAAGAGATCTGAAGTTGCCTTTATAAAGACCTCCCGTGAGTTCTTCCCATTTCCTTCGGGATAATTGAAGCTGTCGTCATGATACTCCAAACATAAGACAAGCGACCTCAATCATGACCTATATTAATTGTAATAAAGTAATGATCCATCTCACCGTACATCACATTATTCTCTCTCTCTATATATATATATATATAGATAATATATATATATATTATGATATATATTCTAAAGTTCCCGATCTAATATGTAATGTACAATGAATACTGTGGAAATAACATAGGTTTGATAAAACTGTCAAAAAAATTACTCTATGTCCTTCAGAGGAATTCACATTTTCAGAAGTAACTTCATTACTACAAATAGAATATATCTATTATCATGGAACCCCAATTAAAGATACAATGGGTAAATGTGGTAATAAATTATCAACACTCATTAGGAAACGTTTTGCGCACATGAGAAAAATGCTTTATTGATATCAAACGCTCAGCCCAATCTTCTGTATAGTTGCGCTCACACAAAATTTAGCACAATTCGGGAATAAAAGTCATAACCAAATACGATACCACACAAAACCGCAAGCATCGTCACGAATTGGGGGGGACCTCCCCACACCGTCAGAACACGTCCACGAGACACTGTGTTCAGCAATGAGATAATGACTGCAGTCGGACACAAGAAAACAACAAGAACATAAATATGCATCGACAGTCCACGAAAGCTTAGGCATGTGAGTAGTTGCCAAATGAATGTTTCCACCTCGTTCATCAAAATCCGTGAACCCGTTCTTGAGATTATATGGCAAAAACAAGCAAGCATACTCACACACGGAAGGAAACATAACCAC
This sequence comes from Macrobrachium nipponense, assembly GCF_015104395.2. NCBI lineage: Eukaryota > Metazoa > Arthropoda > Malacostraca > Decapoda > Palaemonidae > Macrobrachium > Macrobrachium nipponense. The sequence continues at coordinate 17,620,278 of NC_087212.1, forward strand.
CTTGGAGGAATAATAACAGCAATGACGATCACGTATACTTCCTGCACCTTTCGGAATCTGATCAGGCGCGCGTAACCAAAGGCAATGGTGTCTGATGGCCTGAACCGAGATTAATCATAAACGGACAGTTATCAATGGAACGAGACTAGATTGAAAATTACACGTAAACGAAATCACTCGTTCTGAGATGCACATCATCAAATATGTTAACCATGAAGCTGATATATATATATATATATATATATATATATATATATATATATATATATAATATATATAATATATATAAGGGTTGGCAATCATGGTTCCGAAACGCTTTGGGGTAAATTGGCTCAGGCCCAAATGAATTTCTTCCATTCACGCCGTTACTTTTTTTTTTATCAATGTACATTTTTCTTCCCTCCCCACCCAGTTCTTGAGAGGAACAACCTACTGCGTCCCTGTGTGAGAGAGAATATCGGGGTAGTTCCCTTTTTTTACCCAAAGTCCCTTCTTCCTTCCCAACTAACAACAGTCCCCACCCATGACCCCATCCCAGCCCGACCCCCTTCTCCTCCTCTCGCTACGAACATGTCCGTCCGTTCCCCACTTGTGCATACTTTAGGGTTTTATGGCCATGTTGATATACTGCATAGAGCCTCTGCCTTTATAAGGGAAATCCCTTTCGTAATAAAAGACGTACCGGAGGAAACGGATGACCTCAATAAAATACGATTCTTACAGATACACTGAACTGTGCAGGAGGACGACGACAAAAAATAGGTTGAAAAACAAGTATTCTAGAGTGTTTTAGGTCAGGGCCCTGATAAAGGAGGAATCCTCCTCCTCCTCCTCCTCTTCCCCAAGGGGCACGCCACAGAGTGGGAGTCTCCTCCTCTCCTTACCTTTGTCATTTCTTTCGGGTAAAAGCGATCTCTTCGTTGTCTTTTCTCACTTCTTACTCCTTCCTCATCTCACACGGAGAAACGCCTTCTGTGAAGGGCCAAGGGAGGAGGAGGAGGAGGAGGAGGGGTAGTCAAGGAGGTCGAAAGCTCACTAAGGAAAGGTCTCCCTTTTTTCCCAATTTTTTTTTTTATGTCTTCATCAGTCGTATACAAACACACACACACAGAGAGAGAGAGAGAGAGAGAGAGAGAGAGAGAGAGAGACCCATACCCATAATAGTTCACGAGGTATTTTAATGTCTGGCATAAACCATTTCCAATCGGCCTGACCCTTTGACCCCTGACGGCCAGTCACGACCGGCCACTGTCGATGCACCGTCGAGAGAATTAAATATAGGGACGGCGTGTTTGCCCCAATTGCAATTAGCTCGACGGCCAGATAAAACCTACTTCAGCCCCGGTTGCAGTTTAAAACTATATTTCCATTTCTTACAAGGAAAAAGCGGAACATTCTAAAATAAATTTACAAGCGAAAAAAAAAAAAAAAAAAAAAAAAAAAAAAACAAAAAAAAAAAAAAAAAAAAAAAAAAAAAAAAAAAAAAAAAAAAAAAAAAAAAGGGGAGGCAAAAAAGTTGCACTTAGCGGCTATACCAAGTTTGGAAGTTGCACTTCTTTTTTATACGAATTTGTTAACACAACGGCCTTAATAAACCAGAAACTAATAAACATTCCATGTCTAAGCTAGGTTAATCTTCGTCCACCGCTGTCTTGCAAACAAGGAATGCAATGCTCAAAAATATGAATGCAAGTATTCTTGATGGTGGTAAACCATGTTTTCTTTTTTCTTAGCGAGTTTTCTCTTTTCTTGTTTTCTCAAACTGCTCTGACATACCTCTCTATTTCTCTTACGAACATTTCTTCGAATTCATTTTAGCGGAGAATGCCTTAAGTCCCTCCTAAAAAAACTACTAAAAATACAAAATGTACCTTTTCCTTTCGAGCATTTCAAATTCGTTCAGGTTTTCTCGAATGCAGTCACTTTCTTGCGTGTTTCTCCTCCTCCTCCTCCTCCTCCCCTTAACAACATCATCCAAGGAAACTCTTTCTCTTTCCCTTCCGACTCTTCGCCTCGTTCCAGTTTCCCTTCTCTCATTCGATCCCCTTCCCCCAACACCCGAGCTCTCTCCCACGTCAAGAAGGCACTGTTGCTGAGGAGATCGCACCTTCCTTTTTCTCCTTTTTTACCTTTATTTACTTTTCCTTTGCCCTCTCCGAGCATTCTAGCGGCAGATGGCGCTTTTGAACAGGATCCTCCAATTCCCGAGAAGTAATTAATATTGCCTCATTAGCAAAACGAGATGTCTTACTGCAGGAACGCCATGCACAAAATCTATATAAAAAGAAAAAAAAACCCACGGAATCTAATCTCTCTTATCTCGGAGATTTGACCTTTTTTGTCTATGTCAACAATGGTGCAACAGCTTGCAAGAGGAGCTCCCTTGACAGCTTGCAGAACGGGTTGCGCGCTGACGAAAATTGGCTCCAGTGGTAGAATCTGTGCATGAAATTTTCATCTGCAAATTCATCTGAGCTCGGCTCAATTATTGCATGCAGGAAAAAAACTCTCTCTCTCTCTCTCTCTCTCTCTCTCTCTCTCTCTCTCTTGTGAATTCCTATTGCAAAAAGAATGCATTGCTACTTCCAAAAACAAGCAGTTCACGAGAGAAGTTGAACACCTTGCACAACTTAAAAGAACTGGGTAAAGCACCTTCAACAGAATGTCAGACCTCATTTCTGGGCCTTTTCCTGGACTCTTCCACGACCCCTATTAATCTCTTCCTATACTCCGTTTACAAAATCTTTTTTTCTTTTTTCTCTTGATCTTCATTTCCTTGTAATTCCTTACCATTCTTTATCTATTGTCCTAGATTTTTCTAATCAAATACGCGCTCTCTCGCTCTCTCTCTCTCTCTCTCTATCCATGCTTACCTCAGCCTCCGTAACCCCCTCCCAAACACCACCCAACGCATAAAATAAAACAGTTTTACCTTCCACCTCCTCAAGGGCCCCACTAGGTTATAACCAGTATAATCGACTTACATAAAGATTATATTTACGTCAGACATAATCCAAAATTAAATAAGAATTGTGCTAAAGCGTCGTACTGGGTGGTCTCGCTCTAAATATGGTCAAAATTAGGATTATTCTATATTTGCGGATCAACGAGAAAAAAAGATCAATGAATGCAATTTCACTCCTCTCCTCGTTTTCTTGTTTTCTTCATCCACGTGCAATGTACCACTTTTAGGCAGCCAGTCGGTCTGTCTGTCTGTTTGTCTGTCTCATTCCTAAAACAAACAACCAATATTACAACCCGTTACAGCCACACCCTAATCGAGGGCGATGGTCAAACAACGTTGCTTTACCGATTATTGTCCGGTTAACAAGTCGGGATCCAAAACTTCAAGGCGTGAAGCTGATTTAATTTGAACTGGTTGGATAATCAAAATTTACTTGAAACGAATGGCCTCCTTGTGAGATATATATATATATATATATATATATATATATATATATATATATATATATATATATATATACACACGAAGAACAGCTAACACCTAAACCAAATCAATCTAATATGACCTTTTAAGTATAGAGCTGCCTCTTTCAAGTTCTTGGTGTAAAAAAAAAAAAAAAAAAAAAAAACAAAAAAAAAAAAAAAAAAAAAACACTGAATTGTCTTTACATTAATATAAGTTGGTGTACGGGAAGGAGAACCAAATCTGGGTGTCGGCGGTGACTGGAAATGAAATAGTAAAATATATTAATGCAATAAAACTAAAAGTTTTATAATCTCCAAGTGGCAGCATACTAGCCTCATAAGTAAAGGTGCCTTGGTTCCAATCTTAAAAGAAAACAGTGACCAAACCATGTTCTGTAAAACCTACAGTTCCTCAATTAACTCAAGCACGGAATTACACATACGCACAGACTTACTCCCAGTGCAGAGAAGAGCATGGGGTTGACAACTCCGGTCTAAATACCTAGCTGAGAATTGGAAGAGGAACAGCTTCTAGAAAACCACGCTCTCTGCGAAGAGAATGCTTACACACACACAAACATATATATATATATATATATATATATATATATTAATATATATATATATATATATATACACGCACAACATTGAGCTCATTTCCCTTGAAAGGAATGGGTCCTACTATAAAAACCGACCTTTTCACCAACACACCATTCTTTAAATGTTGAATCAACATTGAATCCACTTTCCATAGAGCTTCCAGAACCACTGTTCAATACAGAACCATATAAGACTTACCAGCAGCGTGTGCTAACTTTCACACACAAAGTACCTCATTGATCTAAGCATATATTGCACGCACTCAGGTTCTTCCTGAATATTTGCAAGCTGTCGCACAGAACACATTTTCTGGCATTTTGTCGCCCGTATCGGAGCGGTGGTTCTTCCAGAAACAGAGACGAAACACGACCAGGACGTTCAGGAAGTCAGTTTAATTTGAATCCACAGAGCAGTCAGTCAGCTATGGTGGCTGATTTATACGTGATGACTCATTCTTCGGAAGAGTTCGTCCTTCAGTGACTTTCTTGCCAAACAATAATGGTTAGTTTAGGGGAGAGGCTACGCCTATAACATATGCGCTACGTTGCTATAGCCAAAACTAAGATAGCCGGCGGGTATCCTATAGAAGCATAATGTTGAAACTGACATGTACATATACGGAATTAATAAACAAATATAAAAAAGTAAAAACAAATGCGACGAAGTTTCTTCGGCGCAATCGAGTTTTTTGTATAGCGTATAATGCCGCATGAAACTCTCAGCCAGCCGTGGTGGCACGTGCTGTTGCACTGCTAGATGCACGATCATGGCGCAGACTTTAACCTTAAATCAAATCAAAACTACTGAGGCTAGAGGGCTGCAATTTGGTGTGTTTGAAGACTGGAGCGTGGTTGAGTAGTTTTTAAGATCTGAGGGCGAACATAAAAAGTGCGAACGGACAGACAAAGCCATCTCAATATTTTTTTTTTTTTTTTTGCAGAAAACTAAAAATGACTAGCACATAATTTTATTACTTAGCTAAAACACATAAAACTCCTACAGGAAGAAAAATTCCTCAGTACTCTAACAAAAAAATTAAGTCTTTTGTGACAAGATGGACATATTTTGACGCCAGCATTAGTGGCAAGGCAGAGCAAGACGACAAAATGCATTAAATATATAAATTGCTCATGTGACAACCCATTTATGGCCCATCTATCCCAGTACTCCTTCCCATCTATCTCTATAGCCTTTACTTGGTCTTCCTCCCCGCCTTTCAAGCGATTCCAGATCGTAACGCCTCTCTCTCTCTCTCTCTCTCTCTCTCTCTCTCTCTCTCTCTCTCTCTCTATCATTAGGAAATCGTTTTCCATTCTAAAATTTTCTAATCCACTTCTTCATCAACATTAAATATTTGGCTGCTTACCTCTCTATGCCTCCCTGTTTTAACCCTTCTTAATCAAGGTCTCCTGCGCAGACAATTCATCGCCACAACTTTTTTCGCATATTAAAGACCAAACTTCACTTCCATATAGGAGAGTTGGCTTCACAGTCAATATATACGTAGATCAAAGCTCATATTTCTATTCAAAAATAATTTAGGGAATTTGCAGACAGAATCGAGACCAAGAAAATGTGGTTCAAATCCTACGATATCATATCTAAACTCTAAATCTATCACTTTCAAAACTGTAACAAAATCGGTGAAAAGAACAATACTTGTCGTGAGAGAGAGAGAGAGAGAGAGAGAGAGAGAGAGAGAGAGAGAGAGAGAGAGAGAGAGAGAGAGAGAGAGAATTCCCCATTGTGAATTCACGAAATAAATTAACTCTTAGCTCCTGTAACCGATATTTTTTTATTTTTATTCCCAAAACAGCAGTAAATTTAAAAGAAAGTGCAGACGATGTAGCTATCATTTGAAAAAAAAAAAAAACTTTTAACTAACGGCATAAAATTGACTCTAAACCGGAAAATAAAGGAAAGTCCCATGTTAATAATGCACTAGACACCTGGCCTTCAACAATAACCTCTGACTTTACAGGAGGTTGTGCATGATGCCTCTTACTATGTACAACATTAGCGGATAACAGATTCGTCGCATAAAAAAATAAAATAAAATAAAATAAAACACTACGTCAACTGGCTTACATGGAGAACGCTTTCTTTCTAACAAAGAAACGAGGGTGGAAGAAAATACTGCATTTATCAATGTTCGGATCCCCATTACTCTTAAATAAATCTCTGATGTTTATGGTAAACATCTAATTGCTGCTGTTTTTTTCTGCAATTTATACAATTTATACAGTTAACAAACATGACGTAAACATCTGTCACTGCCTTTCTTGGCATCCTCGAACTCGAACAGAAAAAGAAAAAAAACATCATCAAGGCTCGTTAGGTCCACTGATTTTATCGCATAATAAAGAAATACCAAAGAACTCCTATTTAACCTCTGCATCCTTTCTTCTCCATACAGAACCGATTAAACTTAAAGAGGCTTTCACCACATCCATCAACATCACATATTAAGCACTGCATCGATATATCTTAGTCAACAGTTATGAAATTTAAACAATATCATATTAATATATATATATTATATATATATATATTATTTAATAATATATTATATAATATATATATATAGAGAGAGAGATGAGACGGAGAGAGTGAGAGGGCGGGGAGGGAGAGGAGGAGAGAGGGGACGGGCAGGGAGGGAGAGGGAGGAGAAGAGGAGAAGAGGAGAGAGAGAGAGGGAGGGGGAGAAGAGAGCGAGAGGGGAGGAGAGAGAGGGGGGGAGGAGACGAGAGAGAGAGGACGATGGGGGAGGGGAGATGCATGAGAGAGAGAGCAGCATTTTTCAGACGAGTGCGATGATGTACGTTACCAAATCTGCTGCCAAGATAACAATCATCGAACACGTTTTATGGAAAAAAACTTTTTTTTTTCTTTTTTTTTTTCTTTTACCAAGCAAACCCGCCGAGGAACAGATTTGCATAAACGTGAACACCACAGACCTCAGTATACCATATTTCAAAAATCAAAATTTGAAAAGTTTTACAGAAATTCAAAGCGTCATGCTTTCTTGATAGTCTTTGGAAGAGAAAAGTTCCTAATGTGCAGCTAAAGCCATCTTTACATTTACGACTGACAATCTCTGTACTAGAATCTAACACCAAAGAGTAAAACAATCAAACGAAGGGATAATAATGAGACTGCTAAATATTTCCAAGAGGATTTTCATGTGGTGAACTACTGCTTACCTTTTACAAACTTCTGACTTTCTAAATTCACTTGTAAATTGAAATAAAAATGCACACACAAATACGCGCACGGTAATTAATTGATTGTGATGGTTCATACCCAGACAGTCAGTGCATGGGGCTTGTACTTTTCTATTCCCAAATATAGAAAAATAAGTAAATATATATGTATATATATATATATATATTATATATATAGTATATATATATACACACACGAACACACACATATATACATACATACATCATATACTATATATATATATATATATATATATATATATATATATACACACGCACACACACACACACACACACACACCCCCACCCAACCCATACATATATATATATATATATATATATATATATATATATATATTCTGCTGCGAGACCATTAATCATGTATATATACCGACTCATTCCTTTAAGGCCCGACGAAGCTAATAATTGGACTTGCATTCTGAACATCGATCGACGTCGGGTGGAAAACAAAAAACCCGCACTTGTATACAGTTAAGGGTCATCACGGGGCGACAGGTTATCGGATTAATATTCAAACAGGAATACAGATCCAGCTGAAAGGGAAAAACGATCAATTAATGGGCACCGGGAAGATGAGGAAGAAAAAAAGGGGTTAAGGGGGTGAGGGAGGAGGGGCATACTCGCACACATAATGACAGGTTTCGAAAGTGAACATCGTTATGAAATCTGCTCCGGCGGATTCTAGAAGAGGGATGGTGGTGGAGGCTGGAGGGGGAGGTTGGACTGGGAGGGAGTGGGGATGGAGAAGGATATTTGCACATGGATTCATGTTTGTCAATATAATTTACACCATACCAGATGAAATTTACTGAGAGCACCAAGATTTATGAAAGGGGGGGGGGAGGGGGGGAGGGGGGGCGGCGGGGGGGGGGGCGGGGTGAAGAAGTAGGAAAGATTTTTATACATATATACATAGTAGACACTCACACACACACACACACATGACGAGGTGTATTCCAGTGAGTTTCACATAAATTGTATAATCACAGGAAAAATAAAATAATTTAATAAGAGACCTCAAAAAAAGTACTGGTGGCAAGTATCAGATTGCGCATTTACAAATATACAAATTTCCAAATGTAATTTACTAGGAGACTTCAAAAATATTTGTAGGAAAATGGAGGTCGATATCTCAACCCATACACAAAACCAGATGGAATATATTGATTACAAAAAAAAGACTGGTCGAGAGAAGGAAGGGAAATATCTTGAATGACACAAACCTGACTTATTTTACTGTTACAAAACATTATGACTGGGAAGGATATCTAGACATACACACAAATTTTAATATAATATACGGTGCTTCTCTTGAGAGTTTATCTTCTTAGGAATCGTTTCTTTTATTTATTCATAAAGTGGTTGTTCTAAAGCAAATCAAGTATTACATTCCATTTCCTGGTTCATGTTTAGACATACAATCGAATAATCTTATTTTGTGCATAAAACTATGCACGAATTGTGCCACAAATAACACAACACACAAGACACACACACAAATATAGCTGAGAGAGAGAAGAGAGAGAGAGAGAGAGAGAAGAGAGAGAAGAGAGAGAGAGAGAGAGAGAGAGAGAGCATGTATATACTTGTTTTCTATTTGGAATCTTATTCATACGAACTTAAAAACCATACCAGCATCTTTCTTCCAAGAGTCCAACTGAGAGCAAATGATATGCAGAACAGTCTTCATAATATTTTGAACTCCGAGACGTCGATGAACTAAGTGACTAAGAAGTCTTGCATTAGGAAGTAAGATGCTTCTGAAAACTGTCTAACGAACGCAAAAACTTACTAGGAAAGAGATTGATTGCTTAGCTGGGTGTTGGCTCCTATTCCAAAGGGTCCATAATTGATGATTTACAGACTCTTAAGTATGTTATTTGTCCATGGCTATCGTTCGCTTTCAAATTCAGTATGTCAAATAAAAATCCGATTTTCAACAGGTACATTTATTAAAGGCTATTACATTGTGAAGAATCTTTCGCTGGACAACAGATATAGATATGTGTATGTATGTGTGTATATATATATATATATATATATATATATATATATATATAGTGTGTGTGTGCGTGTGTGTGTAGTGGCGGCAGTGACAAAGGTAGCACTTTGGACCTTAGCCCTCATATCGCTGAAAATGTACGCCACAAATGAAGGACCAGTAAATCAACAAAGGTTTTGGATAAGTGACTTTTTTTTTCCTATGCTCCTTTTTAAATGTGTGAAGCAAATAAGGCTCGTATATCTACAATCGTCAAAAGGGTCTCTCTCTCTCTCTCTCTCTCTCTCTCTCTCTCTCTCTCATCACCATCATCATCATCATCAAAACCTTTCAACGATGTTGAATAAAACACTAATTAGAAGGGAGCTTCGCACCAATCAGAGAAAGATGCACAAGCAAACGAGTACAGGTGGAGAGCTTTTTCATTATAAAGAAAATAAAAAGTCGAAGGGAAAAAGAGCATTAAAGACGACGAAGAAGAAGTCGTACCATCAGAAGACACTTCTGAAGACGTAACAGACTCCCCCAACAATGAGCCTCTCTTTCAATGTGAGTGTGGTAGCCTCAGGGTCTCTCATCTGAACATGCTCGCTTTTTTTTATTTTAATTCTCACACTCTTTTCCCCTTCTTGCTCTCTCTTCTAAATGTCGTATGTTTTAGAACATGCACGTTGCAGGAACAATGCAGCCATTAGTTTTTTCATTACCGTATTGCTAGAGCATCCAAATAAGTCCCTTCTCTCTCTCTCTCTCTCTCTCTCTCTCTCTCTCTCTCTCTCTCTCTCTCTCTCTCTCTCTCTCTCTCAAACTCTGAGTCATCTGCTCAGAGCAACGATAACATCAAAGACAGCCCAGGTGTCGATTGAAAACAATGACAGTCTCCTCGCACACAGGTATTACTCGTAGCGATAAACTGGAGCAGTCTCGCATATCAAAATCTCATCTTTTTCTTTAATGAAGGCTTCCCTTTTGGATGACAGAGTGAAATCATGGAAATGTAATACCTCGAAAAATACGTCACGTTTAATGAAAATAAACTACTACTAATATATATATATATATATATATATATATATATATATATATATATATATATATATATATATATATCACATTTACGTATCTGTGTTTGTGAGATGTACAGAAACTACGCATGTTATTTGTCCATGAGTATCGTTCGCTTTTAAATTCAGTAGATTAATCAAAAATCCTATTTTCAATTTGTACATTTATTAAATGTTATTACATATCTGAGTATATACATATATTACTATTATTATTATTATTATTATTATTATAATTATTATTATTATATAATGAACAGCGAGGCAGATATGCAAAAATTATCGTTGATTTGCAGTGCTCTTTGGGTACATTAGCACATTCCCCAAGCACAGCATGAGAGAAGAACAAATAACGCTAAGCAGAAGCGAAACGTATAATCTCATAATTAGTATCTGTGTCGCACCCCAAGTCTTTCTGCTGATCTAAGCACTTTTAAGTAGCACTAACCACTATCCCGAAGGCTCATTCGCGCTCCAGAATTCCATCTCCTAATTCACCAGATCGCCACTTAGTAAGCCGGCTGACTGTAGTAATAAAAAACAAACAAAAAAGATAATTGCACCAGGTTGTAGAAACTGCTCAAACAAATAACACGCGGAAAGCTTTCATGGCCAAACACTTCGGTTCGCGTTTTTTTTTTTAATACCCGCTTGGAAAAAGCTATTAACAACACTTAAAATGTTAGTAATGTAAAACATATACGAGGACGAAGGCAAACATGGAGGAGGACGACCAGACTCTATGAATGCTTCCTAAAGATCATGAATTTTCAGAACTGGAAGTGGAAAAGAAAAAGTGACGATGCTAAAGTTTTATAAAAGGTCTGTCTTGTTGGAAGAAAGAGATCTCTTATCAAAGGGAATCACCTACTCTAATTAGGTTTTGATGGTCATACCATAATTTACTTATTTCCATGAATTTGCCCTTCAGGAATATGTTTTCATACAGATAAACAGAATTGATATCCACCAAACTTCAATATTGTTGGCAAATACGAACAGACACACAGGAACAAGTTTGTGTGTGTGCGTGTGTGTGTGTGTAAGGGAACTTATTTTCTATATTTATACCAAAAGTGCTTGAATCATTTTGAGTTGGTCAGATATGAATAAGTCATCTTCTAAATACTAATTACGGAATTTAAGTTTACTTTGAAAAAAATAAAATAAAAAATTAAGTAAACAAAAATAATCGTAAAATATGTGTTATATTTCTCGTGAATTAGTCGGTATTAAACTGATAAAATAATAAACATGAGGAATTTTCCTCCAAGCTCCCAATGTGTAAACCAATGTGTAAAGTAAAAATATTTGTAACATAATAAAGCAGCAGGTTATTAATACTTACATTGTACAATGAAAATTAACAATTAGTTACTAATTGCAGTGATTAGGAAGCAGTCCCGACGAATTATAATTAATTCGCAAGTCATCCTAGTAAGAGTAAATCGAGGGTCGAGACTGAAACAGGAGAGAGAGAGAGAGAGAGAGAGAGAGAGAAAAGGTAGAGAGGAGAGAACTTAAACCTCCCTAGTTAATTACTAAAGGCAACGATCGTACAAGATCTTTCGATGCTATCTACACGAATTAGTGCCTTTGTTTGCAAAGCGAAGGTTGTTGCTGAAGGAAATGAAAAGGAAGTTTCTGACTGGTAAATCACTGCCATTAATTCTACTGCCGTGAAATTATTCCTCTGAAGACGGTCATCCAGCGAAAACGTTAACCACCCTTTCCATCACTTATCTCAGTTCTTTCGGTCCTGTTGGACGAGTGAGTTACGTGCTTGCCTACCGATTCGGTAGTCACGAGTTCGATTCCCCGCTCTGCCAATGTGGAAAGAGAGGAATTTACTTCTGGTAATTAGAAATTCCTTTCTCGATATAATGTGGTTCGGATCCCACAATAAGCTGTAGGTCCCGTTGCTAGGTAACCAATTGGTTCCTAGCCACGTAAAAAATATTTAATCCTTGGGCCAGCCCTCAGAGAGCTGTTAATCAGCTTAGTGGCCTGATTATAGTAAGATATACTTAACTTTCTTTCGGTCTTCCCTCCCTCCCTCTCTCCCTCCATCCCTCCCTCTCTCCCTTCCTTCCTTCCTTCCTTCCTTCCTTCCTTCCTTCCTTCCCGGGTAAATCCTCATCTTCGAACATTTTTATTCAACTCTCCTTTTTCACAAGGTGCCATATAAGCACATCCATTTTAGGCTAAACAGCTGATGGCAAATGGGCTGGAGATTTAATAACGCGATGAAATAAAAAAAAAATAAAATCGTGTTAATACTAATGGCCATTTAGGTCATTATATCTTCAGAACGATCAACATTCCGGACTGGTTTTGGCGAGTCTCATCAGCGGAAGCTAATGTGAATACTAATATTGGTACTTACAACTAAGTTGAGCAACGAATATCATAAGACTAAAAAATAATTGGTCTGCATAGTTATTACTTCAAAACTCACTAAGCCCTAACCCTTGACCCAATAACACTGAGAGAGAGAGAGAGAGAGAGAGAGAGAGAGAGAGAGAGAGAGAGAGAGAGAGAGAGAGAGAGAGAGTAAAAATCATTAAATAAATACACAGCAGGCGAAGTCATCATAATAGCATGATCAAGTAAATTAATAATGTATATTCAAGAACGCATCAAAACTCCGCGGTGATCCATTTCTCTTGATAATACTTAGAAATCTATCATTTCAAAAAAGCTTATGTGCCACAGTTTCTGATTCAGCTCAGTGCGTTTTAGACTTCCCGGAATTTAGAACATCTATCAAAATTGCCAGTGGTAGCAACCATTTCTCCACAACGAAATATGCATTATCAAATATCTGATATTGTTCTTGTGCTTCTCCCAGAACGAAATTGTAATATCGAGCGGAGGAACTTCATTGAGAGTTGTTTATAATTTATAAAATAAATTCAGCATAACTCACTATCAAGATTTTAATTTGTATTGAAGAGAAGTTTATTATAACATGACTTGAACTAACCTCCCGCAACCAGACCGTTTGGTTGAAGAACAAAGTACCTGAGTATTTAGAACGTAAAACTAATATGTTAAAGAATAGAAAAATATATTACAGAAATCTCTAAGAGACTATGTTATTTACAAAACAAATATATTACAGAAATCTCTAAGAGACTATATGTTATTTACAAAACAAATTTTAAGAGAATTTTCTTGCGTAAAAGTAATATTATTATTATTTTGTTTTTCGTAGAATGAAAGAAATGAGTAATATTGACATGTATCCCCAAAACTACAACACTGAAATAAGAGAATTAAACTGTTAAAGATATAAAATGGAGGAATGTCTTCCGAGCGATTCATGACAAAAAAATAAGACAAAGAGGATACTTTACTAGCCAATGCTTTCGAGCAGTGTTTCCTTATCTCTGGCGCCAGCTTAGACAAGACAGCAATCAGCTTATCTATTTGATATCAAGAGGGAATTCCATTAGCCCTCTTCAGAAAGAAGTAAAAAATTTGTCTCTCGCCCTCGTCCCAAGAAGACATGGCGCGTATAAACATTCACTGCATTTACAAACCAGTGATATCAATCCCTTAGCAGAACACATGCTGGCCGTGTTTGCTTAATAACCTAACAGATCTGTACCGCAGATCTCACATGCAAGTGACGCAATAAATTTTACAACATCTTTACCAATTATATAAAGAATAGCTGACTTTCGTCTCTGTACCACGGCCAAAGCCATAGCTCTCTCTCTCTCTCTCTCTCTCTCTCTCTCTCTATCTTTTTTTTTCTTTTCTTTTCACTTATTTTCCACTATTCCACTTTTATCTACATACATACATACATACATACATACATTACTACATACATATACATACATACATACACACACACACACACACACACACATATATATATATTACTATATATATATATATAATATATATATATATATATATAATATATAACAGTTACATGATAAAATGATAATACACTTCATGCAAATGAAACTCTAGAGGCAAAAGCTATATCCATGAGACACGATACAGATACAAACCAAAACAAACTGCGATCACTGTAAAAAGATACTGCTATTACTACCACGAACTCGACTGAGAATGGTCTACTATGACTTAGCAATATATTCATGAGGACGAAAGAAGTTTAGCTGTAAATCAAAGCAACAAGAGCATAACGAGGAGAGAACTGTTACTTAATCGTTTCAGTATAGCCTGAAGGAGAATTTTCAAAGTGGCTTACGGTATCAATATGCAATATATATATATATATATATATATATATATATATATATATATATATATATATATATATGGGGTTAACCTGAAGAACTAAGGGAAATGGAGCACCTATCTCTCAAACAAATGACTATGCCAAGTAAGTTGCAAGAATGTTGTTGTCGATTCCCAGTTCACCAAAATGTCTCGAAATACAATTTAGTTTTCGTTGCAGTTCTTAAAGAACAGCATAGTTCTGCTTACAGCTTTTGAAGGAATATGGGTTCTGTAGTCTCATTCACTGAAAGTGTCTGACTTCACGTTTATCTTGTACCAATATTAATAGGAAATCCTTCGGGTGAGTCGAGCCTACAAATGACTTAACTATCTGATTATGATCCTTTTGAGTAATGATGTTAAGAAATTGCAAGTAAAAAAAAAAAAAAAAAAAAAAAAAAAAGTAATATACTGTGAAAAGCTTCATAAAAGAAAACAATAAAAAAAAAGAAAACGATTATATCTGTCATAAACCAACTTGTGTATGAGAGTCACTCTGATTTCCTAAAATATCAACTGGGAAGCATTATTATTCCATTACAAGTTGATAACAGGCCTCTTTTGAACCAGGTAAGTAAGTATACTTCTGTACTGAGGCCGAAACGGAAAACGCGCCAAGACAGAATTAGAGAACGTGTTTCTTTCAAAACAATTTGTTTCCTTATGAAGATTTTTTAAACGATGTTACCCTATTTCACCTACCTTCTCACACGTGCTCTTGAATTCTGTGTAAACCATCTCATATCGTATCGTACATATAAACATAAAAATCTATCGAAAAAGATAAACAGAAAAGAATGACCTCAATCGCAATTAAGTATATTAGTAGTGTGCACAATTTACAGATGTGCTGTTTAACTACGAATATCCTGAGGACCAGCAGGCATCTTATCTTTAACTACCTTACCTCTAATTTGCTTCATAGTCTATTGCCCCATGAAACTAACACCTAAACTAGTAATATTCATATAACGATGATGGCTATGATAGCGGGGCATCTGAATGTAAACAAGTCTTCAATTAAAACCGACCATAATCATCATTCTTTCCAATATAAAAGTTCCAACACCTGACCAACCGTAATCTGTGCCTTGTTTCCTTTCAGAATGCAAATCAGAGCAATATTTTGCACATAAGAATGAATCTTGATACGGGAGGCGGCGCAGAAGGTTCGCTTTTTAATGCTTTTATCTCACCTCGGTGTCTTTACGAGGGAGCCTTGATACCCAACTGGTTCCAGAGCTTTTTCTCAGGCAAGAATACCAGAAGCAGTTTAGCGGGGGCATATACCATTCATGTTAATTGAGCTAATGGTCCTTTTATCTAAATGCAGCTTGGCGCCGAGTGCCAGTCGAAGAAACGCTGATAAGGAGATGCTTGTGAGTTTTTTGTCTCTTGGGAATTTTGGACCTGCAGTGGTTGCAGAGCCCATCAGGAAGGGTCGTCAGACAACCGCTTCATCATGTTCGCAAGTGACCAGCCCTTCTGAATCTCAAGTTTACAAAGGGCAGTTGAATGCAAAATGAAAAATATTGGTTATTACAATTACCGATGAAATTAAAGGAAAAAAAGTTTTGGAATGCAATACATCGAGTCATGAGTTTTGAAACTTTTCACTTGTTACTGTGGTTTTCACTCCACAGCTCTGCTCTTGAGTGATGCGACATGATTGCATAGAATTTCGTTCCAAATTCAAGAACTGGTAACCTAACATGCTCCATATTCACCTCTTATTTCAATGCGAAAACACGATTATTTCACACAATAAGGCCATAATATGCTTCATAAGAGTGAATTCCGTGAAAACTATAAGAAAATATCACGTGTAGCCAAATTTCGGAAAAACACATTTTCAAATTATCGTTCACTAATCGCCGATGCGATTGAAAAAAAAAAAATATCAAACCTCAGTTCAAATACTGAAATGATAAGGGAAAAAACGAAAGAATTTGTCATTACATTAATATTGCTTCCAATGCACCCATTAAATTTGAAATAGTCCTATTTGATTGTTTTTACGCCTCCACGCTGAAAAAGTGTAAATAAGTAAACACGAAAGTATTATCATAGCCAGAACGCATGGTGAGTGGAGCTGATGTGACGCAACCATTAGAGTGGCTGCAACATGAATCATATATGTCTACAATGAGTAGCGACAATGAAATTATCCTGTAACCTTTAATCATTTATTTGTTAGATGAATATTTGGATTTTCATGAAAATAAAATTATTTAAGTTATATTTCTTAACTATTTCACAAATTATGGCTTACTACCAAATATTCACCTATGCAATTATTCTTTTGTTAAAGCCAAGATTTTGTTCCTAGGGTTAGCTGTGTGAGATTTCTTTACTTGCTATAAATACATTACACTTAGCATTCACATCTCTATATTAACAACTTCTGACCAGAAAGCATATGAAATTATCTACACGTCAAGTTACCTTACGAATGAATAAATTATACACTAAAAGCGAGCAGAACGACTTTTAAGAAAATAATAAACAAGGTTGGTGATTTTTTTCTTTTTTCAAATAAAAAATAAATAAATCAGTGATTTACTTTATTTTTATTATATTTTTTTATTTATTTGGTTTTTTGATTTGTTAGATGTTTTTTCAGTCATTTTTCCCTCAAAATGTATTTCATGACAGAATTACTATTGATTTAT
This sequence comes from Macrobrachium nipponense, assembly GCF_015104395.2. Taxonomy (NCBI): domain Eukaryota; kingdom Metazoa; phylum Arthropoda; class Malacostraca; order Decapoda; family Palaemonidae; genus Macrobrachium; species Macrobrachium nipponense. The sequence continues at coordinate 17,637,553 of NC_087212.1, forward strand.
CTTCTAGGTTTCCAGTTCTTACAATTTTTTTACTTTGCTTTCAAATTGAGAAAAAAATAAAAATAAAAAATATAAAAAATCATGATTTTTTAATGAAAAAATCAATGATTTAATCACTTGATTAAATCATTTTGATTTAATCATTGCCAATCTGGTTAAAAACAAGTGTTCCACACGCCTTGCGACTAATACTAATAGATATTTCCATATAACTAAAGTCATCATCATCTTTTAGGCCTCAAAGAACAAGTAATCTCTACAACTAAAAATCTTTAGTAAGAGAGATTAGATCATAGATGGCTTAGATTATTGTTTTAAATCTATAAATCCTTTCGGAGCATACAGACAGCTTGAACACGGACTAGAGCTTCAACATTCAAAGAAAACCTGTTGAACTTCATATTTCTGTTTTGAAAATGTTGTTACGACTGAGCTTATTAGGTCTACTGTTATACGTAATGCTGCAGAGATTGTTACGTTGACAGCCCGAGGGGCATGTTAAGCGCGCTGTCAGTGACAGCAAGCACCGCTAACATTATCACACCAGGCTTTGAGCGTTTAAAGAAGAAGAAGAAGAAAAAACACACACACACACAAGTTACGAGTATACCAATGCATAAAAGGGATCATATTCATATAACCATAGAGAAATCAGTGCTAGCTGTGAATTCGCAAACTTGTTGACATGTATGACATTGTAGGGAAAAAAAAAATAAAAGTTTAACACTGCTTGACAACATCACGTTGAGTCTGAAATTTTGGATGTTGCAAACAAAATCGTGTCGCTTCAGATTTGAGTATGACTGTACACAATAATACCAACAAAATTCATCGGTCGTTTTTATGTATATGTTCGATATCAATACTACTTGAATTTACTCAATTTACTCTGGATTATTAATACAAAGATATTCAACCTAAATTATAAATAAATAAAACGAATCTTACCCCTCATCCAAGGCCAGCATTAAATAACTAAAGTTTACCTCTTCTCGCAACTCATTTATCAACGCAAAAGAATCTGAGACTGTTTTTCAGAACCAAATGGGTCACCCTTTCTTAAAGCGATAAATTAATAAGCAGTTATCTGAGTGAAATACAATTTCCCTCACAAAAACTAAATCTAACCAGAGCAACGACATGACTACTTTTCCTCCATATTGCAGAGCACAAATTCTAAGAAATGCAACAATGTTAAAACGACTTCCCTGCATCCAAGCGAGGATCTCGGAGCATTCCCTTAAAAACTCCAAGCAAGTGCTGCTAACACTTACCAATAAATTTCACATGTACAGTAATGAAATACCTAACCAAGACGTTTAGACGAGAAACCATTTTCGTAAAAAATAACCTTAAACACTAAGACTGAAACGTGCATAGCTTCGCTAAACCTAAGTCCTATTAACCTATTAAAGACAAAATAAGCATGTAAAAAATGCACCGAAGTTTCTTTGGCGCAATCGTTTTCTGTGGAGCGTATAATGCTGCATGAAACTCTGTCACGGCCCGTGAAACTCTCAGCAGCGCCCCATGAAAATTTTAGACACGGCCCGGTGGTGGCCTGTGTTCTTGGTCCCTATTGCAGTGCCAGACGCACGAACATGTCTAGCTTTAATCATAAATAAAATAATAACTAATGAGGCTAGATGGCCGCAATTTCGTATGTTTAATGATTGGAGGGCTGATGATCAACATACCAATTTGCAGCCCTCTAGCCCCAGTAGGTTTTAAGATCTGAGGACAGACAGACAACGCCAATTCAATATTTCCTTTTACAGAAAATTAAAATGGAAGCATATTATATGTGACTGGGTACTTTAACATGTTGAACTGATGCCATTTCGTTCTACTACGAAGCACTCCGTAATGCCATCGACGCCTCCCATCTCAGACTATGAAGACCAATAATAGCAATGTCCTTGCATTGCTGGGTTCAGGGCCGGTTTCCTTCCAGCTAACGCCAAACTTTGGAATTTTTCCCCCCTCCTATCAGCTTCCTTGATTCTCACATGCAGCATCCGTCACTTTGAAGTTAGACAACCCTCTTTACATTTCTGCTCTATCTGCCACCCTCTCTCTCTCTTCTCTCTCTCTCTCTCTCTCTCTCTCTCTCTCTCTCTCTCTCAGACCCAATCCATCGGCCGATGCACAAGAATAATCTATCGATAATAACAGAAATATAGCGACTTTTTGCATTATTACTCAAAATAGAAGTGCATTCCCCGAAACCTAAAAACCCCAGCAGTCAATCATGGTCGGACTAACATCACACATTTCACTGGAAAAACCTAAAAAACTAATATATTTTTCGTTAAACAACAATAAACCAAATTGCTCTTCATGGGACAAAACCAGTAAACCGAAATATCACCATTAAAAAATAAATAAAAAACTAGTCAACGTTAGCGTTCTCAGTTAGATAAAACCCCAACCCAAAAATAAAATCTTGGATGGACAAGAACAAATAAAATTTCTAACAGTAAAAACACCGCTTTGCCAACCCAGCATATATGGATAGGACAGCAAAGAAGCAATCAAACAGGAAGAAAATTCTGAGTTCTGTCACACTTTCAATCAGGATATCATATTAACCTCAAAGGTCAAGATAACGGACATTAAAGTATTTTCCTATAACACCCAATAAAGTAAGATGTCATCATCCAATGCTTCCTTTGAAAAACTAATAGTTACAGAGAACAGCAATAAGGGCTGTGTTACGTTATCCTTGCGTAATAGGCCACTTAATTCTCATATTTTTTTTTGCATCAAAATTGAGCACACGATCAGTGAATATAATAAGATCCAACAATTTTTTTTTCTCTCTCTCTCTCTCTATACATTTTAAGAGCCTGAACAACAAGACATACGACCATCCTAACTAACGAGAAGAAACTAATTTACTTATAACAAATCAAGCGGCAAACATTTTTCGTCAAGTAAGCAACTGCGATAACTCCAGAGGACCGTGCCATTATCTATTGCTTCTTCTCTGGAGCCGTCCCTAGTTAGAGTGAGCTCTTAATGAAATGTTACGTATATACTATTATTTATATATTATATATATATATATATATTAATATATATATATATATTATCTATATATATATATGTATATTGTACAAAGTTACAGCCACGAAGGACATGCTGTGACCATGTCTTAGTATAAGCGAAAAGTAATACCATCTCATTGTTTCACTCTTTCCTTCGTTGCTGCAACTTCGTTCGTATAATCATCACATTTTTTACCTTTTCGTGATTCAAAATCATATATATATATATATATATATATATATATATATATATATATATATATATATATATATATATAATGAGATCTTTCCTGAGAGTGACGCCCAAGGATTTTAGAGGGTCGTTATCTAAGACTTCAATTTCTTGGGAGTCATTATCTTCCTGATATTGACACCTTTTTGTTTGTGTTTTTTCGGTAAACCCCAATAGGCCTGTATTAAACGACCCGTAAAGGTGGATACATACCGGGGTAAATCCCTCTGCGGTCACCATCTAGGAAAGATCATATGTATGCATGCATATATACACACCAAATGGGCTTCATGTAATCGGTAACATTCTCGCCTCCCAAATGAAATAAATGAAAGATCCCAAGTTCGAAACCCACCGTGCCTCAGGTGATTTATGCACTGAATTACGTTCCTGTGAGTTAAAGAGAACAATGGTGATAACCAAAAAAGCTATATGTAGCTATCAACCATTTCTCGAAAGATTTGTTAAGAACCGGAGGGCTAAGATGCCATACCTACTAGAAGAAAAAGATACATAATACACTGGTGTATGTGGGAATATTTATAATATATATATGTATATATACGTATGTGTGCATACATGTGCTTGAGTGTATGTCTGTATGTATGTAAGTACGCATGCATATAATATAAACAAGGAAATTTTCCAAGAAAAAACTGAAATCACCTGCGTCCCGGTTACCGGATATTGTAAACCAGGACAAGGTAATTAAGACTTCCTAGAACACGTGTGCTTTTCGCCGTGAGTCTGTCTGTCTGGAGTAGTACATAAACTCCCCTGTTCCATAAATAAGGAAAACAACAGCGCGATGAAAAAATATATTTTGCAATGTTCAGTAATAACGTCGACGGCCGCGTATCTTCATGAAACAAAATACAATTTTTATCCCCTAATCCCGAAAAGAGAACGTGATGATTATCGCTAATTAAGACCTTACAACATCGTTCATCACGCGTGTATTAATTAAACCGGAGGGTAAACTTAATTCCAGATCAGAATCTATCGGAATGAAACCCAGAATCCTGCATGACTGGACCTCCAGCACAAACAAAAAGATCTTAATATAACCGTATAAAAACATAAGAGCTGTACAAAACACATAGGTACGATGCAACATCGAAAACAACAAGCAATATAATATACATATATCTACCTATATATATATATATATATATATATATAGAGGAGAGACGAGAGAGAGACGAGAGAGAGAGAGAGAGAGAGAGAGAGAGAGAGAGGTTGCATAAAATGAATAAATAATGCAGTGGACGAAAAATAGGGTCAGTTTTAAGGTATACAACGTGTTTCGTATAAAAAAAAAATAAATATGCTTGAAGTAAGACAAAGAAAAAAAAATCTTACTAACGCGCAATATATTATTCAATTCAACACATTGTGGAACTACAGTGTTATAATAAATTACACCCGGCTTCAATGGAAGGAATTACGGGTTTCACTATGCTCTTCTGCAACACATGTTTCTTTCTTAATTTTTTTCCCTGCGATAAATACCCATGCACGCATTCACTACAAGGAAGTTTGAGAGCACCGATTCTATTTCACAGCAGAGTAACTTTCACATCTCTTAGCTCACGCAAAAACTTGTGAAGTCTATAAAAGTTACGTTTCGTTAACTGGTCGTCTCCTCGACGGATAATATCTCACGCGACATTAAAGATTATTGCTCTCATGATATGCAAGATGCATGCAGGAATTTCTTAAGAGCAAACTCTCTCTCTCTCTCTCTCTCTCTCTCTCTCTCTCTCTCTCTCTCTCTCTCTCTCTCTAATGTCTATTGTCCAAAAACTGGGCTTCAAGGAGAAAACGAGAATATACATACAGTCCTACAGCCCTATGTCAGAGAAGGAACCTTCAGCCAGTGACTGAAAGGGTTGTGATATATAATGATTTCCGGGAAAGAACACTTTCGTTTGTTATGAAGAATATTTTCATTGTCTTGAAGCCAGTATATGCCAAAATAGGCCACCACCGTGCCTAGGCTGAACATTTCGTGGGTGGCGACTGAAAGTTTCATGGGCCGTGGCTGAAACTCGATAGATTTTTTTTACTTGTTTTTCTATCAAGCAAGAAGACTCAAAACGAATGGGACAGTTTAGAAACCAGCGTCCTCCGTTGGATTTTTCAAAACGAGGTGAAAGAAACTAGGCGTTTCGCGATTCACAGAACTATAACAAAAGTACAGCGTCATGATGAAGATCCAATTAATCTTTCTAATAATAAGGGAGTCATGATACAAGAAGAGTAATGGAAAAAAAAAAGTCTGTTGTTCACGCTGAAAATAGGAGATAACTAATATCTGTGATAATAATGGATACATATAACAACGATAGCAAAAAAATTAATAATAATAATATTATCAACAGTAATACTGATACTCTGGTCGGAAAAATGTTTCTCTTTCTTTCTTTCCTAAGATATTAATACTGAAAATATAATATACAATACAAGTAAAAAGATTCAATTCCGAAAGTCACAAGGAAACTGATGAATTAAATATAATTAAAAAATATAATTTATTAATCGAAATACCATTACTCCTGTTGCGACGAAAAAGAAAGGAAACAATATACACGAATGAACATTTTCGATAACAACACACACTACTCGTCAAAAGTAAATTTTCCCAATGCTAATAGACTAAAATGCTTATCCCAGTAATGTGGAATTCGGGTGCTCATGGAAGCTTCTAAATCACCAATTCAGTCAAATAAAATTTCTTAAGAGATATGGATGGTCAGTGGAGGTAAAAAAAAAAAAAAAAAAAATCTCGAAGAAAAATGTGACGCAAAAATGCCAGAGAAACAAAACACAGGAGGCTCATCAATAACAATTAAATAAAAAAGAAAAATGTCATAACCAAGAAAATAAAAGAGAAAAAGGAAAGTCGTCTCAAGCACCTCAACAGTACACGATACTGCCAGTTCGTACATGGAGACAAAATGAGCTCCGATGGGAACGCAATTACGTTTACAACCTGAAGACATGAGTCTGAGTTTTTGCTGACGGTGTGGGGGAGAGACTGTGGTGACAGCACTCATATCAGGTTAGCCTCTGCCAAGAGAGGCCGGTTCCTTTTTATACGAGAGGTCAATGGGACGGGCAAAGGAAGAGAGATTTCCAAATTTGGCAGTGAATGGAAAGGCTGTACTACTGAATACACCCAGGTAAGAGGAGAAGCACTGCTTTGAATACTAACCAGCATCGGGTTTTAAATGACCGAGCACCTTTAATTAAGCAAGAAAAAAGTCTCTCCTCAAGAGAGCAGGCACGGATTCATGAACGCTCTCAGTCTTTGGGTGAGTGCTGGAAAACGTGTCCTTCCACGATCACTGCCTCTGCGGTGATGATCGTCTGAAGCATGTGCCATGCGCCAATCACCTTATAGCTTTTCTGACTTACATCAGTTTTCATTTCTAAATCCCTCTTAGTCAGTTAATTTACCGTACTTCGTTTCTTATTTTCTTCTCTGTGTTCTTTATTTTTTTCAAATGTGGGCCTCAATGTCGACATTTGCTTTTCCCAATGCAGTGTCTGTTGGGCAGGGTTCTAATCAATTTCTTACCGTTTTGCATTATAATTTTATGAAATTTTCTGGCTGCATTCATCAGAATTACGGTTTATACTATAAAACCATGAATTCGAAAAAGGTCAAGAGATAAAGAAAGTTTCCTTTCCCCCCAGAAGTCTCTCAAGAGGAAGAGTCCTGTATTCTGGGTGTTAATCAACTGTCGGGGGTTCCACCAGAGCTCGAAAAGGGCAGGGCATAGGCCTAGCACTCTCAATCAATAAAATTTTGCTACAGGGTAAAGGTGAATAATATTATCTTCGTGTCTTCTGATAATTATTTTCTATAAAATCTAACAAACAACACCAATGGTTTGCACAAATCCTTGAGTCCACAGCCTCTAAAGCAACTACAAATTATCCATACAACATACATAGGGCGCAATTTGCATAAACTTGTCCAGGAACAGAGAAGGCCTGAGCATATCACAAAATCTAAAAATATAATAATAAAAAATAAAACAGAAACTGAATAAATAAAAACGACTGCATCTGAACTCGTATATCTTCAAAACCTATATTTGTGACTTGGCGACCTTAACCAGCATCTCGATTCAACGGACGAGTCATGTGAGTGGGAGGGAAGCCTCGCCTATACTTAAAGAACAAGCGAAAGTGAAGGATACCCTTCATATTTCGAAATGAGGATCACGACCTACAATGCAATGGTATGGTCTCCGGTGTGCACCCAACCCCTCCAGGATGCAAGCATCGGGTATGAAGATGTGACTCCTGACTGCTAAACACAGCCATGCCCAACTAGCAGGCAGACAGTGGCCTACGACTCCAAGACCGTTAATAAACGCAATGCATCAAGTCAAATCGAGCGTTCCGTTGTACAGTTAACACGGTCATTTTCAGATTTTGTCTGCAACGAAAGCAAATACACCTATCTCTTTCAGATTTTGTCTGCAACGAAAACAAATACACCTATCTCTTTCAGATTTTGTCTGCAATGAAAGCAAATACGTTTATCTTTCTGATTTTGTCTGCAACGAAAGCAAATACGTCTATCTCTTTCAGATTTTGTCTGCAATGAAAGCAAATGGATCTCTCGTTTTCAGATTTTGTCTGCAACGAAAGCAAACGGATCTCCCTCTTTCAGATTTTGTCTGTAATGAAAGCAAATAAGTGTATCTCTTTCAGATTTTGTCTGCATCGAAAGCAAACGGATCTCTCTCTTACAGATTTTGTCTGCAACGAAAGCAAATGGATCCATCTCTTTCAAATTTTGTCTGCAACGAAAGCAAACATCTCTCTTTCAGATTTAGTTTGCAACGAAAGCAAACGGAGCTATCTCTTTCAGATTTTGTCTGCAACCAAAGCAAATGGATCTATCTCTACTTTGTTTGCAACGAAAACAAACGGACTTATCTCTCTCAGATTTTGTCTGCAACCCAAGCAAACAGATATATCTAGAACGAAATGCGTCAGTGTTGGCATTATAACAGCAGAAGAGGGTCTTCAATAAGAAAACATCAACAGCGTAGAGCCTCTCCAAGGACTCTGGTTAACAGACGAAGAGGAAAGACGTTTTTATCCTCAGTATTCAGAGACAGTGGCATCATAAACCATTAAGACTATATAATGAATTTTATCACTATTTCTATCTCTCATGAGGTCCGTCACCGCTAGGGCACACTATCTACGTAGAAATGGCCCATCTACTATAAAGTAGAATTTAGTAACCAATTTTCTTATAGACTTTTGGAAATTAGAAACCAAATCCAGTATTGCTGAATACTTCTAACCATCATAACGGAACATTAAGCTACAGCAAGCTAATGCCTTGCCTTCTGAAACATTTGGAATTCGACTCTTGCCCACTTCGGAACATGAAAGGCCACATTCAGATACCACACCCTTCCGTCAGTTATTGTTATGAGCTATCATTTAATTCAACCTATGTTAAGTTAAGGCAAGTTCTCCTTTCAAAATGACCAAGCTCTTAATTAGTTTCTCATCCCGTTCATATTTTTTGCCAACCCGTCACTTAATATTTTTTTACTTCAGTAAATATCACTGTGATCTCATGTCACATCCTTCAGATAACGAGTCTTAATAGTCTTAGATTGATTATCTTGACAAAAGTTGTCGTATTTGGAGCAATCAATTTGTGATCCTGTTCAACTCTTCTCGTTTTGACAGATTTCCCTCAGAGAGAGAGAGAGAGAGAGAGAGAGAGAGAGAGAGAGAGAGAGAGAGAGAGAGAGATTTTTTGTTTACAAGATAAACAAGAACACTATTCTTCAAGAATGCAGTGTGGCCCGTAAATGGTTTTTTCTGCAAATTGAGATTCTATCCTTTTTTCCTGCCACATGGCTGGACTAATCGCTTCCAGCTGACCTTGACTAAATATCACGGATCTACATCTAACAGGATCCAGCGAAGATTCTACTTCATCTCTGGAACTGGTATTGGTATCTAACCTTTAGCCTTCTTAATTGAACAACCGTCTTTCCGGCATCTCCGTTCAGTTGAATCTAATGCCCTGAGACGGAGATTTAGATCGAGGAAGCAAAATGAGTTTTTATAAATCGTGTAAATTGTACAAGAAATTCTTGAGAAAATAGGAAGACTTTAAAAGCGCTTCAGATAAAAACGTGAAGAGAGGAACCACCATGAGTACGAATGCTTGAGGTCACCACGGTCCCTGCATCATTATCAATGCATAGCAACTACGCTTCAAGGACGACTGACTGATTTGCTGATTTATATCATATACTTGTCTCATATCGACCCACGTAATCTTCGCCGAAGTAGTTTTCATATATATATATATATATATATATATATATATATATATATATATATATATATATATATTAAATATGTGTATGTATGGATGTACATATATATAAATCAATTCTTCTGTTAAAACAGGATACGTCTCAAGTATAAAAGGTCCATTAAAACACTGTTTCAAACCTAAGGACTATTTTTCGATGGACTTACTTCCACCCTTGATGAGGGTGGGAAGATAAGGCCACTGAAATATAGTCCATAGCTTTAAAAGTGTTTTACTGACAATTTTATACTTGAGAGGTATATATATATATATTATATATATATTATATTATATATATATATATATAATATATATATATAGTACATATATATGGATTGCCATTAAAAACACCAGAGAGAGAGTAGATTTTACAGCGTTAGATTTCCGAAATGACTGTTTCCCTTAACTGTCGCTTCAGGGAAACAGTTTCTTCCGAAATATAACGCTGTAGTTATACAAATACCATATACATACACATACACATAATTGTCTTCATAAAAAAATTCTTACTATTACCCAATATATTATTCCGTGACATAATCTAAATTAAGTCTTCCAAAGCCCAAATTAATTAGAGAACACCTCCTTCAAAATACCCATATAACTTACTCCTTCACTTTTATCATTTAATTAATATACAATCACCCTATATAGATGTGAAAGTGAATTTCAATAAAACAAAACCACGCAAAGATGTTACCCTTCCAATGGACATTTTAACACTCGTACTGATCAAGTTAAGGAGCAATGACTTAGGTCCTTGACATAAATAAATATATAAATAAATAAATATAATCTGCAGGGGTCTATCACATACACTAATGTTTTCATCGTGACTGCTTTTGCATTTCCTCATTCCCTCTCTATTTCTCTGTTTCCGACAAGATACCTTCTTTTATGTCTATATCCCTCTCTTGTTTTTAGTGCAGGGAATACAATACCTTTCCTCTTGTCTCTTTTTAGTTATGATACAATACGTTTTTAACCTATCTCTCTGACTCTCCGTTTTTATGATGCTTCAGGTTGCTCTCTCTCTCTCTCTCTCTCTCTCTCTCTCTCTCTCTCTCTCTCTCTCTCTCTCTCTCTCTCTCTCTCTCTCTCTCCTACTTGCGGCAGGATAGCATAGCCAACATATAACATACGGGAATCCTAATTACTTAGTATTCGAACACAAACGCTTTATTACGTGATAAACTCAATCAGGTACGATGACAGTTGCCGCACACTTGAGTAAATAAATATCTCCTAAATTGGTAACCTTCAAAAAAGAAGCTTTGTTATGATGGATCGTGATATTTATTACACGGAGAAAAATACATTATATCAATTTGCACAGGTGTACTGTCAGTTAACTAAATGGAAATTTATGTGCGACAGGTGTTGCTCGTTTTTGGATTTTCT